>NC_133434.1:6810000-7030000 GCF_011762505.2 Arvicanthis niloticus
ATCATCTTGAATTGTCTGGCCGAAGGGATCTCTCTGAGGGGTGTCAGGTGAACTGACTGAAAGCATGGTTGTCCACAGAATATCCAAGTGAGAGAAGAGTAGAGTTTCAGAGGCAGGAACAATCTTGACAATTACAAGGCATGGTTCTGGGAAAGAGAGGAACACGAAAGAAGGATACCCAAAGAATGTGTATACAGGTGTGAACAAGGTGTTTACAGTTGGGACTTCGAAGGCAGAAAGATTGGGATGTCAATGACCACAACAAAAATTGAATCTGGAGGACACAAGAGCAGGAGGACTGGATCTGCCTCTTGCTGGCTGTGACACTGGATGGGCCAGCAGGGCCAGGGCAAGATAGTTCTTCCCTGTGTTGTAGGTTCAGGAGATCTGGAGGGCTGACCAACTGAGATACCCCTTCCCAGTCTAAGGCTTTAAATTGGGCCGCCCCAATATCTACCCCTATCGATGAACTAACTGCACGAGTGCTGCTGAAGTGCATGAAGGGGCCAGTCTTACACACCAAAAATTGCAAGATCTCCATGACACAGGGCAACAAGAAGATATTCGAGAAGAGACCCAGAGAGGTTCCAGTACTGATAGTGTAGCAGAAGCCAAAGCCTGGTACCAGACCAATGACTTACTGCAATGAACATTTGCAAGCAAAGAGGTATGGACAAAAATGGAATACAGTAGGACATACTGTGACACATTGCAGCTTCTGCAATGAAATTTTTCTCAGTGGGAGGAGGGCTGCATTATAAGAATAGAGAGAGTGCATAGGGAGAAGGGGAGATGAGTGATATTGGGGTGCACAATGTCAAATTCACAAAGAACCAATAAACACTTATTATTATTATCTTTAATCTTTCTTTTACAGTCCAGTCATTACCCATTCTCTGACAGTTCTTTATAGCATTCCTCCTCCCCCCATCTCCAAGAGGATATCCCCACTCCCCCACACCTCCCCTACATCCTGTCAGGCTTCCCTATTCCCTGGGGCCTCCAGTCTCTCAAGGGTTAGGTGTGTCTTCTCTCACTGAGGCCAGACAAGGCAGTCCTCTGCTGTATATGTGTCAGGGTGCCCCGGACCAGCTAGTTTATGCTGTCTGGTTGATGGCTCAGTGTCTGAGAGATCCCAGGGGTCCACGTTAGTTGAGACTGTTGGTCTTCCTACGGGGTCACCCTTCTCCACAACTTCCAGCCTTTCCCTCGTTCAACCACAGTAGTCCCCAAATTTAGTCCATTGGTTGGGTATAAATATCTGTATCTGTCTCAGTCAGCTGCTTGTTGGGCCTCTGGGAGGACAGCCATGCTAAGCTTTTGTCTATAAGCATACCATAGCATCAGTAATATTATCAGGCCTTGGAGCAGCCCCTTGAGATGGATCTCAAGTTGGGCTGGTTGGTCACTGGACCTACTTTGCCTCAGTCTCTTCTCCATTTTTAACTCTGCAGTTCTTTTAGACAGGAACAATTCTGGGTCAGAGATTTTGACTGTGGGATGGCAACCCCATCTGTCCACTTGATGTCCTGTCTTTCTACTGGAGGTGGATTCTACATGTTCCCTCTCCTCACTGTTGGGCATTTCATCTAAGGTTCCTTCCTTTGGGTCCTGAGATTCTTTTACCTACTGAGTCTCTGGTACATTCTAGAGGGTCCCCCCACCTGCCATCTTCTGAGGTTACATATGTTCATTCATTCTGCTGGCCCTCAGAGCTTCACTCCTGTTCCCCCAATACCTGATCATGTTCCCCTTTTCCTCTACCCTTCCCCTGCCACTCTCTCACTCAGTTCCCTCCTTCTGTAAGCTCTTTGCTTTTTTCTCCCACCCAAGCAGAATTGACGCATCCTCACTTGAAGTCAAAGTATCACTATTTGCAGATAACATTATAATATATATAAGCGACTTCAAAAATTCTACCAGAGAACTTCTACAGCTGATAAAAAAAGTTTTTTTAAAATAGCAAAGATAAATGAGCTGATATCAGTCTCTCAAAGTCTTGGCCCAACACCAGCTACCTTAAAAAAAATCCAGGAAATATCAATCATAAAGTGAACTTCCTTTTTTTTTCTCTTATCCTACATTTGGAACCAGAGTAGACGTTCATTTATAACCAGTCTAGGTTTCATGAACAATTTGTAGTGAAATTCATGTCACAACAAATCTTAAATAAGAACAATTGTCATGTCCTGTGGAAGGCATGGTGTTTCTGGCTAATAATAAACAAGTGAAAATGTAGGTCAGTGTTTGTTAGATGTCAGCTGAAACAGTAGCGGAGTTAGATGGGAGTCCCTTCACCTTGCATCTTCACCCCCTCACTTAGCTGCATCAAATGGAAAGACCAATAGAATGGGTCTGGGTTTCAGTCTGATTCCTGCAGGTTTTGATGCTTTGAGTGCTCAGTCTTAGATTCCGGACAGTAAATAATAAAATGATTGTGGTACTCATTAAATAAATAGTGTGGTAATAGTTAAAGAAACGATACATATTTAAAAAGTACTACATATCACGTTTAAAATGTCACATTACAGGTAAGTAAATGTGCAACTCTTTTGCCATACAACTTACCTTACTCATTATGTATTTCATTGCTTATTTTTATTGTTTTTCCTTAAGAAAGGATTGTCTTGCGTAGTCCAGTATAGTTGTGAAATTATGACCCTCTTGACCATGTCTCTGGAGTACTGAGATTATATGCATGCACCACTACTCTATATTTACAACTTCTGTGTTAGTGGCCTGCTGGAAGTTCCAGTATAACTGCTATTGCTAATATCTGTGTAAATAACTGATCATATTTATTGGTGTCACTGTCATTGTAATTGAGTTGAGGGAGAATTTGTGTTAATACACACTTGTAATTAACTCAGGTCTATTTAAGATTAATATACATCTATGAAAATATATTTAATGTTATAGTTGTAAGATCGATTCAAACTGTAATATAGAATGCAAATATAATTCGTTGTATATACTATATATGAATAAGTTCCTTACTATATATGGAGTAAGGAACCAAGGGCATATTTAATAATAGTTAAGGAAACATGGTTTGTGCTGTTGGGAATGGATGTAGTATTCATGCATGCCAGACAAGCACCAGTACCCATGAACATCTAGTTTGAAAGGATTTCTTTTGGAGAAATCATACCATTCTTACATATTTATTTATTCATTTAATGAAAAGCAATTATACCCAGGAAATGAAGATAACCAAAAGTCATATAAGCTAGGTCATTATATCTGAGACTCATTCACAAGATAGTATAATATTAAAAGCCTTATTTCTGAAGATAGAATACATTATTGAGCCATTTGTAAAATAGGAGTGTACATGTACATATAAATGGATGATTTTAATCAGGATAAAGTGGAAATTCTAAGCAGTAGGTGATTTCATACCTATGCAGGATGAAACCTTTTGTCTCTTAGTGATATGAAACATATCAAGTCTTTCTAATCTTGATGTTGCTGCCACAGTGAAGTTCCCCCACTGATTTCACTTTCTTTGTAGAATAGTGGTTATTATGTAGGTGTATTTCTGCGGGAGATTTTGTTGGTGTTTCATTCCTCAGGACAATGGACTGACTGTAACAGTACCAGGCTCTTAATAATGTAATAAGTTCAAATAAATATGCAATGTTAAGGTGAACCTTAAACCAATCTGACTAGTGCCCTTATATGAAAAGTAAATGTGGACACATATGCATGAAGAATGGATATACACATAGGAAGAACCAGGTGAAAGCAGCAAAAGCATGACCATATGTAAACTGAAGAAAGAAATCTCAGAAGCCATATAAGCCACACATGAAGATGGACTTCTGGACACCAGAACTGCAAGAGAATTATCTCCTCTTGTTTAAACCTTCTGGTCTGTTACAGTACTTAAGTTTTTATTTATTTACTTATTTTTTTATGGCAGACAGTATCAAGTGACACAGTGGTAAAAATAAAACATTAATCTTTTTGTGCCAGGTTTTAAACAGGTCTTTCTGCATGCCAGGAGGTGCTTTATTGTTGAGCTATACATTGCCATTCCTCATTTTACTTCTGTATATGATACAATTTCTCAGTGAGTTAAACTATGATGACCTCTAGCCCTTTCAGGTGTCCAGGTAGATCTTGAACTCAGCATCCAGAGTTGTTAGCCATGTATTGGCATGTATCACCAGACCCAGGTATGTGATTTTTTTTAAGAGCCTACAAAGTGATAGACAACAAGAAAACTGGAACAACAATGACAACAACAACAACAACATCAAACTAAACAAAAATCCCCTATTAACTGGGTTTATATATTGTATTTTATATTGCAATCCCAGAGGGGAGTCTAAGGCAGAAAGATTAACACTCAAGGCCCTCCTGAACCACACAGTGAGTTACAAACTCTGTCTTTCAAAACCAATCCACCTACCAACCAACCAACCAACCAACCAACCAACCAACCAACCAACCAACCAACTAACCAATCAATCAACCAAACCAATCAATCAATAAATAAACCAACCAATTAAAAAATCAGCAAAACCAGTCAATCAACTATCAAACCAATAAACCAAGCAAGCAACTAAATCAGAAACAAAACAAAATGACAAATAACAAAAAAGAGAAAAAAGTAACGTTAAATAAACTCTGAAACTTAGGAATGAAAGAATATTAAGTATAAAAATATAGTTTTAATTTGATGAATAGTAATTGCATATATTTAAGTGACAATGCCTTCTAAAGTGACTTGTATCATTCACCTGAAAGACAAATTGAGGGACTATAACTTTGAGAACAAGGAATATAACCATTTGGGTAGAGAACACAAATTTATGCTCACAGGAAAGAAGCATTGTTATACATTCACATAATATATACCAGGCTACATCAAATCTACTGAAGAACAGTTAAAACTTTTAGTACCTATGGCTCTCACATCATTTGCATTTATCTTTTCTTCAAGTTTGCATCATTTATATATTTAGAATATGCAACTAGTATTCATCGGGGATCTATTTTCTGTTTTTAATGCTAATGTGGTGCCCATTTACAATACTCTAATATGTAGTCTATGAAACAATAATATAATTGCGCTGATAAATGTCCTGATGAAATTTCAGAGACTTTATTCATTATTCAGAGACTTCTTCATTATTTAGATGAAGAAACAAAAAATTTGAAGGACCTTAACTTTTCTGTGCTGTTATACGTGGTGGAGAACTGTATATTTTTCACGCATGTATTATTTGCACCAGTTGCCATATCTTCAAGAGAATTGTCTCATCTTTTTCTTTTTTTTTTTTTTTTGGATAATGTTGTCTCAGTTTTTGTTTTTCTGTATTTTTGTCACTTTTTTTTTTTTTTTTTATAAATTTTAAAATGAATGACTGTGTATCCCTCTGGCAGTAATACATTGATGTGTTATATTATTGCTCATTTGGAAAAAATGTCAGTAGTTACTATATTAACAAATGTTCAAATAACAGATTTATCTCCTAAACACTGAGGTGTTTTATGGAAACATCCTCACTACTGTCAACATTGTCAGCTGCTCTAGGCGTAAGCATGGGGAAACCCTGTCCTTCTGTTTTACTGTTTTGATTCTCCTGGTTGTCAGTAAATGACAAGATGTACAGCATATGTTGTCACCTACCTCTAAGAACCCCAGTAATCCTAGAATCTGTCATGAAAGACAGCGTATGCAACTCCATGTTTTCTTGTCTAACCAGCAGTGACAGGATTGCTCAGAAACACATACACACATGCACACATGCACATATGCACATACGTGCACACACACATTACGTATCCATCTCTGTATTGTAGTAAGTAGAGGGCTCTTCATATTATAAAAGTTGTATAAGTTACCATATAAAAGTGGATGAAATACTTTGAAATATAGTATGTAATTCTCACTATACAAAACCAACCAAAAACATTACAATTAATAGTTAATGAAACATGGTAAATTCTACTCTACTAATTATAAACAACTTTAGGGTCTAGTCTATCATTTGGCCATTGGCCTTAGGCAATACTGCTTAGCTCTTTGTCAAGAACAGCACCAGGAATGTACTCAGTTGATGTTAGTCTGTTACTGGTAAGTCTTTGTGTGCACTGTCTTGCTTAGGCAAAGGTTTGTATACCTTAAGGCGTGCCAGGTAAAGACTTACTGTAAGTCTTCTTACTGTATCTTTCACAGATATCTGCCATACTAAGTATTTTCCAAGTCCTATTATATCTTGATATCATGCTTTAAAATAATTTTAAAGGGCAGAGAAAAATTATAAGTATTTTGTCAGAATTGGCATAAAGCAATGATAATTAAATAAATCTCTTGCTATCTAAAACAGGTTGTTGGGATAGAATGGTGGATTTAGAAGCAGATCCTTAATTATATATCCAAATATGTTTTGAGCAGAATCAAAATAATTCTCTTAGGAAAGTAAATCTTCATGTTCAGATGTAGTTGGACAACCAAAGTGAACTCCGTTTTTTCGTTCATTTTCAAATGTTATGTTTTAAGAGAGAGAAAGAATATAAAATTGTGTGGGTAAGGCATGAGGGAAGAACTGGGAAGACTTAGGGAGAAGAAAGAATATGATCAAAATATATTTATGAAAGTGGGTAAAACTATAAAATGATTGTCAATGAAAAGTAATAACTAACAAAAATAGTAAATTTGGAGAACTTATTTTAAGGGGGTTGACTATGGAAGCCTTAGAGAGTCCTACTCATGATAAGTATCTTTTAGGAACCCAGCAGGTTAATCATCTGTAGGTGATGTTTTTCTTGTCATAACAAAATTTATGGCAGGGGTTCCGGTTTCTCTGAAATGAGCCAGTCAATAATTCAGTATAATAATTGGATTTTATTAGTCCTTACTATTTCAGCCTAGCCTAAGTTTCTCCTGATAGGGAGACTACAAAGACTTCCTGACGTCCTGCAAAACATGTTCTTGAGCTGCTGACTCAGTCTAAGATCCCTACAACACTCTTATTTCTTCCTCATTTCTTAGGTGTTGGAGCTTCATAATGATCCAAAACCTTCATCACGTACTCTTCTTTCCTTCTATTTCATTCTTTTTTCCTATCATTTTATTTATTCATTCATTTTACATCCAGATTGCATTCCTCCTTTTCCTCACATTCCTACCCCTCACACAATATCTTCCCCAACCTCACTTCCTCTTTTCCTGTGAAAGCTGGCCCTTGAAGTAGAACTATTTCCAATTACCCGAGGAATCACCAAATTGATTTCCAGAGTGCTTGTAGAAGTTTGCAGTCCCACCAGCAATGGAGGAGTGTTCACCTTGCTCCACATCCTCACTAGCTTGTGCTGTCACTTGAGCTTTTGGCTTTAGCCATTTTGATTGGTAGAAGGTGGAATCTCTGAGTTGTTTTGCTTTGCATTTATTTTCCTGATGACTAAGGACTTGAACATTTCATTAGGTGCATCTTGGCCATTGGAGATTTCTCTGTTGAGAATTCATTGTTTAGCTCTATACCGCATTTTTAAAAATTGGATTACTTGGTTTGTTGGTCTCTGACTTATTTAGTTCTTTAGATATTTTGGATATTAGTCCTCTGCTGGATGTAGGGTTGGTGAAGATCCTTTTCCATCCCATAGTCTGCCATTTTGTCCTAGTGAGGGGTTTTCTTTGCCTTTCATGAGTTTCCATATTAATTGTTAATCTTAGTGCCTGAGCTATTGATATTTTTTTTTCTCTTCAGGAGGTTATCTCCTGTACCAAGGCATTCAAGGCTGTTCCCAATGTTCTCCTTGATTAGATTTAGTGTATCTGGCATTATGTTGTGATCTTTTTCCACTTGTGTTTGGGTTTTCTGTTAGGTGATAAATATGAATCTATTTGCATTCTTTTACATGTAGATATCCAGTTATACCAGTACCATTTGTTGAATATCCTCCCCCCACCCCATTGTACGGTTTTGGCTTCTTTGTCAAAACTCAAGTGTCTGTAGGTGTACAGGTTTTTCTGGGTCTTTGATTCTATTCTATTGATCAACATGTCTGTTTATGTACTTAAACCATGCAGTTTTTATTACTATTGCTATGTAGCACAGCTTAACGACAGGGGTTAGGTATTGCCTCCAATTTTGTGGAGTACAGGATTTTGAAGTAATACCTAATGATTCTTTGAATTTCTTCTGTTTACATTGTTATATCTATCTTTTCATTTCTGATTTTATTAATGGGCATACTGTCTCTCTACCTTTTAGTTACTTTTCCTAAGGGTTTGTCTACCTGTTGACTTTCTCAAAGAACAAGCTCTTGGTTTCATTGACTCTTTATATTGTTCACTTTGTTTCTAATTGATTGTTTACAGCACTGGGTTTGATTATTTCCTAGTGTCTGACCTTTTTTTCTCTGTGTTTATTTCTCCTTTTTGCTAGCACATTTAGGTATACTTTTAAATTATTTGTATGAAACATCTCTAATTGCTTTACTTAGTACTATGAAATTTCCTCATAGCACTGGTTTCATTATGTCTACTGCTGATAAACACTTTCAGCAAAATGGCTGGATACACAATTAAGTAATAAAAAAATCAGTAGCTCTCCTTTTTCAGTGTGTTTCTTTTGTTTGTTTTGTTTTACTTTTTTGTTCTTTCGTTTTTGCATTTGAAATTGGGAATTGTCCTTTCACATTCTGTAAAAAAAAATTGTGTTGGAATTTTAATGGGGATTTCTTTGACTCTGTAAATTGCTTTTGATAAGATGGTCATTTTTACTATGTTAAGTATACTGATCCATGAGGATGGGAGGTCTTTCTATCTTCTGATGTTCTCTTTATTTCTTCAAAGACTTGAAATTTTTGAAAAGAATTTACTAATGACACAAATGCTTGTTTACACAAAAAATAATTTAGAAAACCTTAGCTTACTTTCTGACATAGCTATCCAAAGATCTAACCCAAAATTCAGTTTATAGCAGGAACAGAACTTAAGTCATTTCCTCACCTCTAAGAGTTTATCAATAGTTTCAGATTCATAGAAAGAGCCAGAAAGTTGTGAACCATTGTTTTTGTTAAAGCAACACCTACTTATCTCATTTTTATTTCAGATGACTCTTTTAAACACACAGCCAAATGAAACTGTACAAAATATTTTTATAGCTATCAACAAAAGCATTCAGAAAATGTAACACAGAAGTGTACCTTCCAGTGCACACATCGGTTACCCAATACTAACAGGAAGTGCTGAAAATCAAAAACTTAGTGAGGGCTACAAGGGTAACCCTTGCACATTGTAGAACTCTCACACTTTTCTCAAGGTCTCTCACAGAGTGTAAGTGATAAATACTGGGTAGGGCAATCAGTGACTTTATGCATTCTCTGTGTTAGTAAATATTAATATTCTTTTGTTTGTCTGATACAGGGTCTTCCTAGTTCATTCTGGCTCCAATGGAACTTTTTATGCACACCAGACTAGCCTTGAACTTAAAAGATATGCTCACTCCACCCTCTGCCCTCTGAGTGTTGAAATTACAGACATGCATCTCCATATTAAGCTTTTAATATTATTTCAATTTTAATATTTACATAGAAAGGCCAGCATGCCTCTCTACCTCTGGAGCGCCCATGAGTCATTGCACATATTGTCTGAGTATGTTGACTCCATTTTGGATCCTGGAGAACAATGGAATTCCTCAGAACCATAGACAGCTACTTTTTGCTAAAAGTGTTTATCAGCTGTACAAATTCCCCAAGCAGATCTTTTAGGGTCACTTATGTTTACTATCATATCATTTGAAAATAAGAATACTTTGATTCTTTCCTTTTATAACCCCTTGATGTCTTTCAGTTGCCTTATTGCTCCAGCTAGAACTTCAAGTACTATATTGAATAAATATGGAGACAGTGGACAACCTGGTCTTATTTCTGATTTTAGTGGAATTGCTTTGAGTTTGTCTCCATGTAATTTGGTAATTACTATTGACTTGTTCTAAATTGCCTTTATTATGTTTAGGAGTGTCCTTTGTATCTGCAATCTCTTCAGAATTTTTATCAATAAGGGGTGTTAGAATTTTTCATAGACCTTTTTTTGCATCTAATTAGAGGATTAAGGTTTTATTTTTCTATTTCAGTTTGTTTATATGATGGGTTATATTTATTGGTTTATGCATACTGAACCATCCTTGCACTCCTGGGATGAAGCCTACTTGATCATGGTGCATAATACTTTTAACATGTTATTCAGTTTGGTTTGCAAGTATTTCATTGAGTATTTTTACATCAATATTTGTGAGGAAAATAGGACTTTAATTTTTTTGTTGAGTCTTTGTGTGGTTTGTTTATCAGGGTGATTGTGGCGTCATGAAATGAATTTGTCAATGTTCCTTTTTCTGTTTCTATTTTTGGAATAATTTGAGGAGTATTGGTATTAGATGTTCTTTGAAAGTCTGGTAGAATTAATTCTGCCTCCCCCACCCCCAACTTTTGGTAGGAAGATGTTGAATTACTGTTTCTATTGCATCTATTTCACTAGGGGTATAAGCCTATTTAAATTGTTTGTCTGGTCTTGATTTACCTCAGTACATGGTATTTATCAAGAAAATTATCCCTGAGGGGCTACTTATACTCATGTTGATGGCCCTAAACTCATATACTTATTGTAAGTGTTGACATTATTCAATGGGTTTAAGAAAAGATAGAGAAAAAGAAACAATGTTGTAAGGGAATAGTGAAAGATAGAGAGAAAATTGAGGTAAAATCAGAGAGAACTTGATCAAAACACACTTTATACATCTATAAAATTTTTAAACAGTAAAACAAAACAATACTTGCTACAGCCAGTAAGTCATTGTCATCACTATTGAACAAGTCTGTAAGAACCATAACAAGAAAGCCTGATCTCTGGGGAAAGTACCTGGGAAACACAGCTTTTCCAATTTTAATTAGATCTCTATAATTACAGACTCATAAAACTCTCTTGGGTCATTAACAGGCATTTCTTATGACATTAAGAGACGCTCTTTACCAACTTCTGATCTAGAGAAGACATTCTGGGCAACACTACCATCAAAGATCATGATCTACAACCCATGGCTTTTCTTAATCAGGGAGAATGAGGGCTCTGGATCTCCAGTCAAAAATGAATTTTTCTTATTACCAGAGAGTCAAATGTAGTAACAGTAGAAAAGAACATTATTTTTCTGGGCTATACACCTTATAGCTCATCAATGCCGTAGGGTCACTTGTGAAGTCTGTGCAAAAAAGTAAGTACTGAATGCACACATGTGGCTATTTTTTTTCTCCCAAACCACTTCTGACAGAGTTAGTGAGTCTCTTCATGTGCCTATGTTTTCCCTTTTGATTTTATCCTTGTACTTGTAGTGGGCCATTGGCACCCTAAATATTATTCCTAAAGAAATAGCTTTCCATAAATTTATGGTTATTTCTGTAACTTAGCTCTGATAGAATGTAGAAAACAGAGGCACAGGAAAGAATAAGCTTGATTTTACCTTTCTTTTCTCCATCTTAGTTTCCCTTTAAAAGGGTAGCTTGGATAGCTCTTGGGTTTTATTGTAATGTTATGACTTTTACTGTTCTCACAGATATGACCTGGGGAAGAATGGCTTTAAGAAATGATTCTTCAGTGACACAATTCATCCTGCTGGGCTTGACACAGCAGCCAGAGCTCCAGCTGCCCCTCTTCTTCCTCTTCTTGGGAATCTATGTGTTATCTGTGATGGGGAACCTGGGCTTGATTGTTCTGATTGTGTTGAATCCTCACCTGCACACCCCCATGTACTACTTTCTCTTCAACCTTTCCTTCACAGATCTCTGCTACTCCTCTGTCATAATCCCCAGAATGCTGGTGGGTTTTGTGAAGCAGAACATCATCTCTCATGCTGAGTGCATGACTCAGCTCTTTTTCTTCTGCTTCTTTGTTATTGATGAATGCTACATTTTGACAGCAATGGCCTATGACAGATATGCTGCCATCTGTAAGCCCCTGCTTTATCAGGTCACCATGTCTCATCGGGTCTGCCTCTTGATGACAGTGGGTGTGTATGTGATGGGGTTTGTGGAAGCCATGGCTCATACTGCCAGTATGGTACGCCTGATATTCTGTGATGGCAACATCATCAATCACTACATGTGTGAAATAAATGCTCTTCTAAAGCTCTCCTGCACAAGCACTTTCATCAATGAGCTAGTTGTTTACCTTGTTGTAGGTTTTAATGTAATTATGCCCACCCTGACTATCTTTATTTCTTACACATTGATCCTTTCCAACATCCTTAGCATCCATTCTGCAGAAGGTAGGTCAAAAGCCTTCAGTACCTGTGGCTCCCATGTGATAGCTGTTTCTCTTTTCTTTGGAGCTGCAGCCTTCATGTATCTTAAGCCTTCTAGTGCATCTGAGGATGAAGATAAAGTATCTACCATCTTTTATACCATTGTGGGCCCAATGTTGAATCCTTTTATTTACAGTATAAGAAATAAAGATGTCCATATTGCTCTGAGAAAAACTTTGAAGAGAAGCATATTTATTTAAGTAGAATCTGTATTTGGTATGAGGGTAAAATCTTAGAGCATGTGTGGTTTACAATTACAGAGAGGACTGTAGAGATTGCTTAGTGATTAAGGATTTGCTCATAAGTACAAGACCCTAGATTTAAACTATAGCCTTTTAAATCAGCAATAGCCAAAAAAAAAAAAAAAAAATTAAAGTAAGATCAAAATTTAAAAAGTATAATGAGAACAATTTGGATTTAAATATAGTTAATATTATTCAAATTTAAGTTAATTATATGGAAAATTCAGAAGTAAAGAAAATAAAGCATGATTAATCCATTATCCTGTCTACTACAGAGACTAGTTTATTCTGTAATTTCTCAAAACCATTTATATCTTTTTTTCAATGTTGAAAACTGATCAAACACTTTTTTTTGTGGCTACCCTTAGAAATCACAAGGATTTAAGTAGAAAACACTGGAGCTGGAAATCCTGAGGTTTGACCAGCTGAGGTATCTCTTAGGCCTACTTCCAAGACTTTTAATTGGCCCACCCCAACATCTACCTGCTGGAGTGCATGAAGGGACTAGTCCTACAGATCCAAAACTACAGGATGTCCCTGATACAGGGTAATAATAGAATACCTAAAAGGAATCCCTGAGAGGTTCCAGTATTAATAGAGTAGCAGAAGCCAGAGGCCTGGTAAGAGACCAAGGACTTTCTTCAATGTATGTTTACAAGCAAAGAAGTATGGACAAAAACAATATACTCACTTTTTTCCCCCTCGAGAAAGGATTGTATTGTGTAGCCTAGTATGGCCAGGAAATTATTATCCTCTTGACTTTGTCTCTTGAGTACTGAGATTATAGGCATGTGCCACTACTCCATGTTTACACCTTCTGTGTTGATGATGACCTGCTGGAAGTTCCAACATAACTGCCGTTGTTAGTATCTGTGTAAGCAACTGATCATAGCTGTTGGTGTCACTGTCACTGCTATTGATTTCTGGGAGAATTTGTGTTTATATACACATAGGGTTAACTCAAGATCATTTAAGAATAGTATATATTTATGAAAAATATATTTAACAATATAGTTGTGAGATCAAACTATAATACAGAGTGCAAATATAATTTATCACCAATAACATATATGAATAAGCATATGGAGAAAAGAACCAAGGGCATATTGAAAAGTAGCTAAAGAAACATATGTTTTTGTTGTATAGGGAATGAATGTAGTATCCTCCCATGCCAGACAAGCACCAATATCCATGAATATACATCCAGTTTGTGAAGATTTTGTTGGAGAAATAGCACCATTCTTACTTATTTATTTATTCATTTAACGCAAAGCAATTTTGCCCCGGAGATGAAGATAACCACAAGTCACATAAGCTAGGTCATTAAATCTGAGACTCACTCAACAAGATAGTGTAATATTAAAAGGTTTATTTCTGAAGACAAGATACATTGTTGAGCCATCTGTAAAACAGGAGTGTACATGTATATATATAAATGGACTGTCTTAATAAGAATAAAGTAGAAATTCTAAGCAGTAGGTGAATTCATGCCAGTGTAGGCTGACAGTCTCCTTTTTGTCTCTTAGTGATATGAAACACATCAAGTCTTACTAATCTTGATGTTTCTGTCTCAGTGTAGTTCCTCGCTGTCTTCACTTTCTTCATAGATGAGTTATTGGTGTCCCATTCCCCAGAACAGTGGACTGACTGTAACAGTACTAGGCTCTAAATAATGTGATGAGTTTAAATAAATTTGCAATGTTAAGGTTATCCCTAAACCAATCTGACTAGTGTCCTTATACGAAAAGAAAATGGGGACACATATGCATTAAGAATGAACATACACATAGGAAGAACCAGAAGAGACCAGCAAAAGCACAGTCATCTGTAATCCAAAGAAAGAAGAAACCTCAGAAGACCAGACACAGAAGCAACACTTGATGATATATATACTTCTGGAAGCCAGAACTGCAAGAAAATTATCTCCTTTTGTTTAAATCATAGGTTTATTGCGCTATTTAGGTTTTTAATTTTTATGGCACTTACAAATTTCAAATCTTTGCATATCAGGTATTAAACATATGGCTGTACACATGTCATGAGGTGGTTTTTTGTTGTGCTACATATAGCCACTCCTCATTTTAATTTTGGGTATTATACTATTTCTCAATGAGTTACCCATAATACCTCCAGCCCCACCTGGTGTCCAGATAGGTCTTGAATGCAGCATCTAGAGTTGTTAGGATTATTGGAATGAATCATCAGGCCCAGCTACATCATATTCATAAGAGCCTATAGTGAGAAAAACTAAAAATGTGCAACAAATGAACAAACAAACCTACCAGTTGTGGTGTACATATTGTATTACATAGTGTAGTCCCATGGATGGGAATCTGAAGCAGAAAGATGATCAATTCGAGTCCTTATTTAAAATTACATACTGAGCTACAAACCAGCACGTGATATATAAGGAAACGGTGTCTTTCAAAATGAACAAACCAACCAACACATCAAAAAAATCACCCAATCAACCATCAAACCAATGTCAAGCAAACAGGTAAATTAGACTAAAAACAAAAACGACAAAAAACCCAACTGTAATAAAGAGGAAAAAAAAAGTAAAAGTGTAATATAGCCTGAAACTTTGGAAAGATGCATTTTTTTTAAAGAAATATAGTTTTAAGTTGATGATAATAATTGCACATATGTAAGTGCCAATGTCTTCTAAACTGACTCGTATTGTTCACCTGAAAGATAAATTGGGGGACTATGATTGTGAGAAGAAGGAAGATAGCCATTTGAGTAGAGAATACAAATCTAGGCTCCCAGAGATAGAAATGATAGTTTCCAAAATGGCTTCTGAGCAAACAAACAGTGCAAAGGCTGAAGTGTCATGTTTATGCCCTACTTCATCACCTACTTCATCACCTACTTCATCACCCACAACAATCCACAGGCCCAACCAAAGAGTCTGTGCTTTCAGCAAAAGTCTATATCAAGTTATCAGGCCACCATCATCATTATAATCCACAAACCAGGAAGGTATTTATAGCAAAGCGAAGCGAGGGAATACATATTACGTTGTTCACCTGCAAAAAAAGCCTAGATTAGTGATTTTCAAGTTAACTCAAAGCAGGAGAAGCTACAGGGTTTACTTAGAATTCAAAACAATGTAAAAATCAGATTTGTTAAAACCACAGGCACTGTAGAGGGAATAGGGAATAACTTATAAGCATTGCATGTCAATAGAAAAGCTGATGGCCAGTGAACTTAGGCAGCAAATAGAGGGTGGAACAGAGAGAGATGAGAGGGGAGAGGGTAGAGGGTAGAGGGTAGAGGGTAGAGGGGAGAGGGGAGAGGGGAGAGGGGAGAGGGGAGAGGGGAGAGGGGAGAGGGGAGAGGAGGAGAGAGGAGGAGAGAGGAGGAGAGAGGAGGAGAGAGAGAGGAGAGAGGAGGAGAGAGAGAGGAGGAGAGAGGAGGAGAGAGGAGGAGAGAGAGAGGAGGAGAGAGAGAGGAGGAGAGAGAGAGGAGAGAGAGAGAGAGAGAGGAGAGAGGAGGAGAGAGAGAGGAGGAGAGAGAGGAGGAGAGAGAGAGGAGGAGAGAGAGAGGAGGAGGAGAGAGAGAGGAGGAGAGAGAGAGGAGGAGAGAGAGAGGAGGAGAGAGAGAGAGGAGGAGAGAGAGAGGAGGAGAGAGAGAGGAGGAGAGAGAGAGGAGGAGAGAGAGAGGAGGAGAGAGAGAGGAGAGAGAGAGGAGGAGAGAGAGAGGAGGAGAGAGAGAGGAGGAGAGAGAGAGGAGGAGAGAGAGAGGAGGAGAGAGAGAGGAGGAGAGAGAGAGGAGAGAGGAGAGAGAGAGAGAGAGAGAGAGAGAGAGAGAGAGAGAGAGAGAGAGAGAGAGAGAGAGAGAGGAGAGAGAGAGAGAGAGAAGAGAAGAGAATATTAAAGGAAAGTCAGGTCAGGAATTAACATGGAGGTACACCAATCATGAGGCTGAACTTAGGTTAGAATAAGGAGAGATCAGGCTGACTGTGGTCTCATAGAATGAGTTTGGCAGTGTTCCTTCTGTTTTTATTTTGTGAAATAGTTTGAGTAGTATTGTAGCTCCCATTTGAAACTGCACTAAAACCATCTGGCCCTTCAGCTTTTTTTTTTGGTTGGGAAACTTATTGTGACTGCTTCTATTTCCTTAGCAGATACAGAACTATTTAGACAGTTTACCAGATCTTGATTTAACTTTGGTAAGTTGTATCTATCTAGAGAATCATCTATTTTGTTTTGGTTATTCCAATTTTGTGGAGTACAGGCTTTTGAAGTAAGACCCAATGATTCCATGTATTTCCTCAATGTCTGTTGTTATGTCTTTTCATTTTTGATTTTGTTAATTTGGATGCTGTCTCTCTGCCTTTTAGTTAGTTTGGCTAAAGGTTTTTTGTCTATCTTGTTGATTTTCTCAAAGAACCAGCTGACTCTGTATTGTTTTCTTTGTTTCTAATTGATATATATCAGCCCCGAGTTAAATTATTTCCTGCCTTTTGTTCTTCTTGTTTGCTTCTTTTTTTCTAGAGCTCTCAGGTATACTTTAAATATGAGAACTTTCCAATTTCCTCATGAAGGCACTTAGTGCTATATGAATTTGCATCCTTGGAGTGCTCTCATTGTGTCCTGTCAGTTTGGTTATGTTGTTCCTCCATTTTCATTGAATTCTAGAAAGCCTTTAATTTCTTTTATTATTTTGTCCATGTCCCAGTGACCGTTGAGTACAATGTTGCTCAGTTTCCATGAGTTTGTGGGGTTTCTGTTGTTTCTTTTGTTGTTGAAGGCCAGCTTTAGTCCATGGAAGTCCGATAAGTTGCAAGGGGGTTATTTCAATTTTCTTGTATCATTTGAGACTTGCTTTGTGACCAATTATATGTTCAATTTTGGAGAAGGTTCTGTGAGGGCCTGAAAAGAAAGTATATTCTTTTGTGTTTGTGTGAAATGTTCTACAGATATTTGTTAGGCCCATTTGATTCATAACATCTAGTGTGTGTGTGTGTGTGTGTGTGTGTGTGTGTGTATGGGGGGTATCAAAGACACCCAAGAAAACCTACAGCGTTAACTAACTTGAGCCAATGGGGGCTCACAGATTCTGAATCACCAACTAAAGAACAAGTAAGGGCTGGACTTAGGCCCCCTACACATTTGTGCAAATGGTCTTTATGTAGGTCCCCTAACAATTGGAAGAGGGCTGGTCTATGACTCTGTTGCCTGCGATTGCATCTTCTTCTCCCAACTGTACTGCCTGCTTGGACCTCAGTGGGAGAGGATGTTCTTAGTCGTGCTGGTACTAGATGTCCCAGGGTGGGGTGGTCCCAAAGGTGCTTCTACCTCTCTGAGGAGAAGGGTAAAGGGTAATGAGGTTAGAGATTTGTAAGGGCAAGACTGAGAGGAGAGGAGGGAGGGGGCCTGTGATTGGTATGTAAAGGGAATAAATAAATAAATAAATAAAATAAATAAATAAATAAATAAATAAATAAATAAATAAAAGGATAGGGAGAGATTTGCAATGGAAGGCTGAGGAGATGAACATAAGAAGACATGGAGAGGAAACCAGCCAGATTACAAAACTCAGGTTAGAAGAAAAAGATAATAAGTTAGCAGCTAGTCAGACAACAATCTGAAGCTTATTACCTAAGCATTTATTAATAAACATTTAGTCTCAGAGTCATTATTTCTGGGAATTAATTAGTCAAGGAATAGAAAAATCCCTGATGGAAAAGCTACAGTTTCCATCAAGGAAGTTACCAAAAGGAAGTCTGAAAATGTTCACATCTTGTCCACTTGGGGGCATTGTGAGCTATTTAAAACAAAACAAAAACCAATCCTGGTTTAGTAAATGAGTACTGTTCTCAGTGCGAAGAGATTGTTTAATTTTGAATCGACTGCAGCTCAGAGACATGGATTCAGGTTGCTGCAAATACCATGCGGTAACAATTTTATGAAGGCTTTCCATAGTAACAGAACAAAGGAAAAAGTAAAAAAAAAAAAAAAAAAAACAATGCATTTTCAGAATACTAGGTGGTTTACTAGGTAGGAGATTAGAGCAGAGTGGCTGTTGTCTTTGTTATGGTCCTCAGAAGCTGTCTGCTGACACTGCGGCCTTTGAGGGGTGGAAACTAGTGGTTAGTACATTCGAAGGGGTTTTGCTTGGTTGTTAGGGAGGGAGGATAGGATGAAAGAGTGGTAAGGGACAACTGACACTAAGCTGTGATTGGGACATCTACATCATACTTCCTCACCCCAAGGTGCAGGCAAGTTCTTGGAAGATTGGGCAGAAAGATTTTAAGAGCCAGAAGGAGTAGATATTGGCAGGAAAATGAAGAGATGAAAATAACTTATTTTGGATTGACTGCAGCTCCTTTGGATATGACAATGGGATACAGTGGGGCACTCTACCAATGGCCTCTGTCCCAGTGTGCTGATTTGACTTTAATCTGTTCAATGTAAAGAAATACTCATTGGTCAGAATAACAAAATCGAAGTGCATTTTAAAGAATAATTAGTTTTACCACACAGTGTTATTGTTTAAAAACCAAAGTCCAAGTTTTCCTCTAAATTCCTAAGTATGCATACTTGACTACATAAATAGAGAATTAAAATGTAAATAGTATAATAAATGATACACAGTATATATATTTTTGTAGGAATTATTCGACTCTACTGGCATTAGCTATATTTGCCTCTCTATAACTGCAAAAGGTCCTATCACCCATATTCAAAAAATTTTATAATTCCTAGTATGACATTCACATCAACTATCATAAACTGGGATGCAAACATGAGTACTGTTATTTCTTCCCTTCCTAATTTATCACCATAAGGAAGTCTTAAAGGAGACCTACTGTTAATATTTAATGAAGTCCAGATGAACCGTATAAGTCTCAAGCTAATGGCATCTGCTCTCTAGCGTGGTGATCCTGCTATCAAGTCTGTATCTTTCTTTCATATCCTCTTTGAATCATTAACTAATTGTATGATCTCTACTGCATAGTAATTCCTGGAACACTGTGTGTGTGTGTGTGTGTGTGTGTGTGTGTTATGTTTCTTTGATCTGGTAAATGGAAAAGATTCTATGACTGTCACTGACATGTTCAGAGCAAAAGCCTCCTACAGGAATGTGGAAACACATATGGGGAGTCAGCACCAAGTTCTCGGAAGGGAGGGAGGCAGACTGAGTTAATCAAGTCTCTATTCATCTCATTCATGTGGCTGAGACAGTCCAACTAGTTTACAGACTAGCAGTAAACTCAGCAATATGATCTCTGATTGTTTCTGTTTCTTGCATTTGAATCTTTGCTGTGTTGGCTGTATTCTTAATCTGGTAACAAGACAGACTTTGCAGCTCCAGGTGATACTTCAGGAACAGAATAACATCATTTGTCCCTTCACAGAAACTGATGTGTGCTGTAGGTATAACGATTTTATGTGTAATAATACTGAGAGGCATTTTTCATATTTAACCTATAATGTAAGTAACACACAAATTTACTATTTCTGTCTCACACGTAACATAATCTTTGTAAACTAATTTCTTATTCTTTATTCATCCTCTGTGCACCTAGAATGGAGTACACTCTATAGAGATGCTAGGGTATAGTGTATAAAGCTTATGGCGCCAACTATCTCTCCTCATCTCATGAATTCTTCAGTTTGGTATCCAAAGCCTTGCATATGTGTCCAAAGAACTGTATGGTTTCTTCCTTAGAGGAATTTTCCTTCTTGTTAGTCATTATAGGGAAATGGAGATACCCAACAAAACAACGGAGATATGAATGCATACTAGGAACTACAGAAAGTTCTGAAAGATATATACTTTGTATCCAAACTCTGTGGGCAGCCTTATACATCATATAGTGTATGTGATGCTACATCAAATGTACTCAAGAACAGTACAAACCTCCAGTCCCTGTGGCTCTCACATCATTGCCTTTGTCTCATCACGAAGTTTGTAGTATTTATATATTTTAAATACTCATCTAGTATTGATCAGGGTTTTTTTTTCTGTTTTCTATACTAGTGTAGTGCCATGTACAATACTCTAATCTATAGTCTGCAAAGCAATGATGTGACAATTGCACTGATGGATGACCTGATGAAATTCCAGAGATACCTATTTTTTTTTTAGATGTAGAAACATGTAAAGAAGTTGAAGGACCTTAACTTTTCTGTGATGTTGTACATAGAGAGCTGTTTTTTTTTTTTTTCATGGATGTATGTATGATTTACACCAGTTGCCATATCTTCCCTTCAAAAGAATTGGCTTAATAATTTTTCTTTCAGATAATCTTGTATCAGTTTTGTTTCTGTGTTTCTGTCACTTTTTATAAATTTCAAAATGAACAAGTTTGTGTCACTCAGGTAGTAATATATTTATGGCCTTTTTATTGCTCATTTAGAAAAAAATGTCAGTAGTTATTGTATTAACAAATGTTCAAATAACATATTTGTTCCAGAAACAGTGAGGTGTTTTACAGAGGTATCCTCACTACTGTCAGCATTGTCAGCTCCTCTAGGCATAAGCATGGAGAAATGTGTGATGAGCTGTGCAAATCTTCTAGCAGAACCACAGCTGCCTAATCATGTCCCTCTGTTCCACTGTTTTGACTTTCTAGTCTTCAACACATGATAAGATATGTAGCATGTGTCACCTGTCTTTGAGATCCCCAGTAAGCCTAGATTCTGTATTACAGAAGAGAGCACATAAAACTGCTTTTTGTCTAACCAGCAGTAATAGGATTGCACAGAAACACACACACACACACACACACACACACACACGCTCACACATCTGCATGTGTACTGGCACAATAGAAGAATCCTCCCCCACATTCATCTCTTTATTGTAATACAGGAGGGCTGTTCATATTATAGCATATAGAAAGAAATGAAATAGTGAAAACTCTAGTATGTAGTTCTTACTATACTAAACCAACCAAAAACATTACAATTAATAATCATTGGATATATGGTACATTCTACTACCAATTAGAAACAACCTTAGGGTTTAGCATATCATTTGAACATTGGCCTTAGGCCATCCTGCTTAGCTCCTTGTCAGTAGCAGCACCTGGAATATACAGGGCTGATGCCACACTATGGCTAGGGTGTCTTTTTGGGCACTGTCTTGCTCAGGCAAAGGTAGGTTTACCCTGAGATGCTCCAAGCAATGACTGAGCATCATCACTGATTCCTAATCCTCATTGTATCTCTCATAGTCATTTGCCATAATAAATATTTCCCAAGTCTTATTATCTCTTGAAATTGCTCTCTAGGGGTTCCTTAAAGGGCAGAGGGGCAATACTAAGTGCTTTTCAGAATTGGCATAAAGCAGTGATAATTATATATTCCTCTTGCTGTCAAAATGGGTTGATGGAATAGAGTAGTGGATTTAGAAGCAGATTCTTAGTTATATATGAAAAAACTTTTTGAGCATAACCCAAATAATTCTATTGGGAAAGTAAATCTTCATGCTCAGATGTAGTTGGAAAACTGTCAGGAGCCATAATGGAACAAGCTAATAATTATCAGGTGATCATCCTGAAATGGCTTGCCTTGGATTATTATATAATCTGTGACAAGTGAGCCCTCATTCAGCAAGGCTGTAATGGACTTATTTTAGGAAAGATTCCTGCTATTAATATGCTTCTCCTATTATTATTATTATTATTATTATTATTATCATTATTATTATTAAACAAATATAACCATCACTAAGCAATAGCACACCCCTTTGGAGCAGATCCCTGCAGATCCATGAAGATGTACTGTCTTGTAGCACTGCTGTGTAGACAAATAGATGACTTCTTAAGTCTTAATGATGATCCTATAAGAATTCCTAAAATTATATCAACGATTATTAAGCTCTTTTATAACAGGATTGCTATTAGGTCCTTTTCCGATAGTCAAAACTGCAACGAAAACTCTGCCAGTCTCCCAAGTGTCATCAGTTAATTGCTTTTAGATAGTAACCAGACTTTCTCCTACTCAGAGCACACTCCAAGAGGTTGTAAAACAATTAACCATAGGTCACTAATAGGGAACTCATGATTTATTATAGGTGCTGAGACAGAAGATAAAATATTGCCTGGGTTTATCTATACAAAACTTTATTAATTTTTTCATTATAGTTTTAAACCTTCAGTGAACCCGTGGAGCCAGGCAGGTGACGGATATTTAGCCAGATAATTATTTCTAATGGATATGCATGTAAACATTCTCTGTTGTAAACTTCTATTTCAATTTATGATTTCATTTTTGGTGTGAACTTGTGATGAACTTAGTAACATGTGACCATGTACTCTGAAAGATGCATAAGTACTGAAGACAAAGAGAGTAGTAGTCTTAGTTAGCCATCCTTCCCTTCCTTTCCTTTTCCCCTGCCTAGAATTCTTTCCCTTAGAACTTTTTCCTTATTAGAATTTTTTCCTTTTCCCCACTTAGGATCTTTCCACTTTTCCCCTTAGATAGCTTTCATATAGGAAACTTTTTACACTTAGTAATAAACTTTATAATAACTTCTTTAAGTGTTTTTCCTCCCTGAGACCTCAGACTAGCAAGCATGGGTTAGGGCCCAGCAGTTCCTGCTGAGAGAGTACAAAGGCTATTTACTTAATCCTTTGTTGTTTTGGGGTTGAGGTGCTAAGTGCCAGAAACTGCAGTTTCTGGCCAGAGGATCACAGAGGGCAGGTCAGTAGTAAACAAAGGCACAGAGAATTGTGAACTTGAATTTATTCTTCTATTCTGGTTCTTAGTCTTACTTTAGTGTGGTAGATTGAAGATGATTGAGATTTCATTTTAATACTATATTTTTACTGTTCTTGCAGATATGACCTAGGGAAGAATGGCTTTAAGAAATGCCTCTTTAGCGAAAAAAATGTATCGTGCTGGGCTTGACCTAGTAGTCAGAGCTACAGCTGCCTCTCTTTACTGGGTCACCATGTCCCATCAGGTCTGCCTCTTGATGACAGCGGGTGTGTATATGATAGGGTTTTTGGAAGCCATTGTGTTTACTGATAGTATGCTAAACTTGACCTTTTGTGGTGGCAACATCCTCAATCACTATGCATGTGATATACCTCCTCTCCTGAATCTTTCCTGCACAAGCACTACAATCAATATGTTGGAAGTTTTCATTGTTGTGGGTGTCAATGTGATAATTCCCACCCTGACTCTCTTTATTTCTTAGACCTTGATCTTTTCCAACATACTCAGCATCCATTCTGCAGAAGGCAGGTCAAAAGCCTTCAGTACCTATGGCTTCCATGTGATAGCTGTTTCTTTTTTCTTTGGAGCTTCAGCCTTCATGTATCTTAAGCCTTCTAGTGCATCTATAGATAAAGATCAAATATCTACCATCTTTTATACCATTGGGGGTCCAATGCTAAACTCTTTCATTTACCGTATAAGGATGTCCACATTGCACTTAGGAAAATGTTAATGAAAAGAATCTTTACCTGAGTAGACTCTGTATTTGTTATGGAACTAAAGTCTTATGGCCTGTGAGGTTTACATTTTCTGAGGATTGATTGGAGTGGTAAGTAATTGGCATAGAATTTGCTTTCATTCCTGGATATTACCCACAGTTTTTTAAACCAATAATGAGAGGAACTAAAATGACAAATATTTTTTTTTTAAAACTGCTGTCAAGTAGGGTAGAGTTGAAATTATTTCACATTCATGCAAAATTAAATTAATTATGGAGGAAATTTCAGAAGTAAAGATAGTGAAGTATGATTAATGGATCATTGTTTTAGGGTAGAGAAAATAGTTTATCTGAGTTTTCCAAAACATTCATATCCTTTTTCAGTATTGAAAACTGAAGAAACAACTAGCAGTAGGGTAGTCTTACACCTTGGAAATCATGAAGATTTACGTACAAAAGGCTGGATTGTATTATATTCAGAAATGGAAAAATTAAGAGATTTTTTAAATGTACATATTTATTTTAAATTTTTCAGTTGTGTTTAGGGACACCATATCTCTACTCTCTTTCATGCTAAGCAAGTGTTCAACCACTGAGCTACATCTTAATCACCACTAACAGTAGGTACATTTACAAGGTTTATGTGGCTATCTCAGACAGGGTCTCACTACTTCAGTTAGAAAACCTCTGGGATGATTTATTTATAGAAGTCTTCATTTTAAAGGCTCGTTTGCTTCTCAAAAGACTGAAGTAAGGAGGGGAAATAAACACCCTTTTCTCTTTGGTTTTTTTTCTCTGCTCTCAAACAGCAGTTTATATCATTAAAGATAATGGAACCTATAGCAGGTTTTTACCTCATAGACTTGAGGGCAGAAATGTGAATATAAGGATCTACTATGTCTCCATTGGAAAGAATTTGACTAAACAATTTTACTATGTGATGAATAAGTTTAGGCTTTAAGTTTAACTTACTGTGATCAAGAGATCTCTGAGACAAAATTGACTCTAGCCTCAAAGCCCCAATGGCTCCAGGACAGATGGAAACTTATAGAAAGTTAAGGGGGATTCTTGTGAAATTTTAAGGAAACTGCTGTTTGTCACAATAACAGTCACAATGTGAACCACTGCTTCTGCTTCTGTAAATAAATCTTGTTCAAGACAGCCAGGACACCTGCCAGACACATGTTTGCTAAAAGCTGTGATTGCACTTAGACATGGTTGCACTTAGGCAAAGATATGTATGTACATAAACAAAATATAACCTCCAATTCCAGTATATCTCTACGTATAAATGGAATATAATTATATGTTTTCTTTATTGCTTCAATTTCTATTTTCAAATCTTGAACAGTTTTATTTATTTTCTTGACCTGTTTGGTAGTATTTTTCTGTATTGTTTAAAAGAATTATTTGTTTTCCCTTTAAAGGCCTCTACCTGTTTGATTGTATTTTCTTGTACATCTTTAAGGGATTTCTTCATTTTCTCTTTAAAGGAATCAATCATTATTATAAGATTGGATTAAAGATCTCTAGTGTTTCAGTTGTGTCAGGACATTTAAAACTTATTGAAGTAGGATATCAGTGCTCTGAAGGTGCCATATTGGCTTTTGTTGTATGTGTTCTTATACTGGCCATTAGCCATCTGATTGTCCGTGACCCTGGATGTTTCTAATAAATAAATGGACTGAGAAAGAAATTAGCAAAATAAAATCCTTTAGAATAGACAAAAATAATGTAAAATAACTTCATATAACTCTAACCAAGTAAGTGAAAGATCTATGTGACAAGAATTTCAAGTCTGAAGAAAGAAATTGAGGAAGATATCAGAGGATGAAAAGATATCCCATAATCATGGATTATTAGTAGGATTAACATAGTAAAAATGAAATGGCCATTTTTTTCCAAAAGCAATTTACACATTCAATGCAATCCTCTTCAAAATTCCAGCATAATTCTTAACAGACCTTGAAAGAACAATTCTCAACACTAATGGGGAAACAAACAAGCAAAGAACCCAGGATAGCTAAAACAATCCTGCCCAATAAAATAACTTCTGGAGGTATCACCATCCCTGATATCAAGCTATACTATAGAGCAATAGTAATAAAATCTGCATGGTATTGAGACAAAAAGAAAGGTTGATTAATGGAATAGGATCAAATACCCAGAAATAAACCAACACAGGTATGGATACTTGGCATTTGAGAAAGATGTCTAAACCATACCATGGAAAAAGGGCAGTATCTCCAACAAATGGTGCTCATCTTACTGGATGTCTGGATGCAGAAGAATGCAAGTAGATCCATATTTATCACCCTGCACAAAACCCAAGTCCACATGGATCAAAACTTTCAACATAAAATTTGGACAGCCTGAGGGGGTTCGATGCCCCAGTGTAGGGCAATGCCAGATGATGGGTAGGTAGGGGAGAGGTAGGGGGAGGGGAGATGGGACAGGGTGTTCTAGAGGGGAGACCTGGAAAGGGGATAACATTTGAAATGTAAATAAAGAAAATATTCAATAAAAGAAAAAAAAAAAGAAATTGGATACAGTAAATCTAATAGATGAGAAAATGAAGAAGAGCCTTAAAGTCAATGGCACAAGAGACAAATTTCTGAAAACACTAGCAATAGCTGAGGAACTAAGATCACAAATTAATAAATGGGACATCATAAAACTGAAAAACTTTTGCAAGGCTAAGGATATGATCAATAGGACAAAATGGCAGCCTACAGAATGGGAAAAGTTATTCATCAACCCTATTTCTGACAGAGGACTAATATCCAAAATATATAAAGAACTCAAGAAATTAAACACCAACAAACCAAATAACTCAATATAAAAATGGTGTACAGAGCTAAACAGACAATTCTCAACAAAGAAATCTCTAAAGGACACAAGCTCTTAAAAAAAACCTATTCAACTTCTTTAGTCATTAGGAATATGCAAAATCAAAATAACTCTGAGATTTCATCTTACACCCATCTCATGGCTAAGAACAAAAACTCAAGTGACAGCACATGCTGGTGAAAATGTGGATCAAGGAGAAAACTATTCCATTGCTGGTGGGAGTGCAAACTTGTACAACTACTTTGAAAAGCAGTTTGCAATTTCTCAAAAAATTGGGAACGATTCTATTCCCAAACCCACCTATAACACTCTTCATATACCCAAAAGACCTCACACTATACCACAGGGACATTTGCTCAACTGTGTTCACTGAGGCATTGTACAAAATAGCCAGAAACTGAAAAGAACAATCTAGATGTCCCTCAACTGAAGAATGGGTGAAGAAGATGTGGTATTATCTACACAATGGAATATTATTGAACTATTTAAAACAAAGATATCATGCAATTTACAGGCAAATGTATGGAACTTGAGAATATCATCCTGAGTGTGGTCACCCAGACCCCAAAAGATGTGTATGGTTGCAGACAGTATATATGGTCATTAGCCATGAAGTGCAGGATAACCATGCTACAATCCAAAGACCCAAAGAACCTGGGCAATAAGGAGGACCCAAAGAAGGATGCAAGAGTCTCACTCAGAAGGGGGAAACAAAATAGTCATCAGAGACAAATAGAGAGAGGGAACTTAGTGAGAGAGGGGGTAAGGTGAGGAAAGGGGATGGTGATCAGGTGTTGTTAGTGGGGGTGGTGCTGGAAATGATAAGAGTGAGAATAGAAATCCCTGGGGATCATCTGTGTGACTGGCTGGAGGCATGGGACTGGAAAGGATATCTAGAGTCTATAGGTATGACCCTACCAGAGGGAGATATAGAGATTGAAGTTACCACCTCCTGTAGCCAAGCAGGACTTGCAGAGAATGGAGGGGGCATTAACCCACCCACAAAACCTATAACCCCAAATTTGTCCTGTCTGTAAATGTATATATAGAGCTAAAGAGAGAACCGCTAACTAATAACTGCCACAGCTTGAGACCGATTCCTTATGAGAGAGCCAAACCTTGACACTATTTATGAAACTCTGCTATGGTTGCAGACAGGAACCTAGTATAACTGTCCCTGGAGAGGCTTCATCCAGCAGTGGTGGGAAACAGTTGTAGAGGCCTACAGCGAAACATCAGGCAGAGCTCATGGAGCCTTGTGTAAGAGTGGGGGATAGAATTGAATAAACTGAACAGGACAAGGACACTACACAAAGGCCTACAGAATCAACAAACCTGGTCTCATGGGCACACACAGAAACCAAACCACCAATCAGAGAGCATGCAAGGGATGGACCTGGGCACCTTACATATTTATAGCAAATGTGCAGCTTGGTTTTAATGTGGGTCCCCTAACAAGTGGAGTGGGGGCTGTCTCTGACTCTGTTTCCTGCCATTGAGTCCTCTTATCCTACCTGGACTGCCTGGTTGGGCCTTATCCAGAGAAATATGCATAGTCCTGCTAGGACTAGACCCTGGGTGGGGTGGCACTCTTGGGGTAGCATCCCTTCCTCTGCAGAGAAGGGGAGGGTGTAATGGTGGTGTTTGTAGTTGTAGGACTGGGAGGAGAGGAGGAAGGCTCTGATTGGGATGTAAAGTGAATAAAAAAAAAATTATTGAACAAAAAAGCAAAAGGTCTGAGGGAGTACAAGTTGTAGAGATCTGAGGATAGAAAAGCTTGAGGGTCTAAGAAAATGACTAAAGGTAAATGAATGCAAGTTGTAAGAGTGGGGGAATAATTAATATTAAAATAATAAATAAAAATTTAAACTGATATATGATGTTAATACTTCCAATATTCAGAGTTTTAATATGTTAATCACTAGAGTTCAGGTAAGCATATTAGACTAGTCTTGGTCAAGCACTGATTACTATTATTGCAGTAACAAACTCAAAAATTTAAAATTTAATTTTTTTTATTTAAGTATACACTTAAAAATGTTTCTCATACTAATAATATCTGTCTGATCTATATGTGTGTATTTGTCAAAACTCTGGATAGAAGAAATAATGTTATATTTTAACCTCAAATAATTTAGTTTTGTCTTTTACAATGACCCAAAGATATCAGTCTACTCCAGAAGTTAGTTTATTGATCTCTCTCTCTCTCTCTGTCTCTTTCTCTCTCTGTGTCTCTCTCTGTCTCTCTGCCTCTCTCTCTCTGTTTCTCTCTTTCTCCCTCTCGTTCTGTTTCTCTTTCTTTCCCCTTTTCTCTTTCCTTCTGTCTCTCCCTCTCCCTCCCCACCTCTCATTTATAAAAATTCATGTAAGTTTCAGGGAGTCAGAACATGCATCCACCTGTAACAGGTCAAACATATTCCAGATAAATATTCCTGTCATGTCAACCAACAGCCGAAGCTCCCTGCCTATTGTCATATTCCTGAGGTGGAAGCTCTAAATATAAGATTTGACTTTAAATTCCTTAATTTAAACTTCTGTCCTTAGGCTATATCTGTCCTGTCACTACCCAGAAATCATGTACGGACTACAAACTTCTCCAAAGTGATCTACACCACACCAGTCTCAGGAAGTATTATGAAACTGCAGGAAGTCTGTGTGCTTGCTGAAATCTGTACTTGTGTCTTCAGCTGGCTTAGAGAAACCAGATGCTTCTGATGAATATCCATTGCCTGCATTCAGACCCTTTCTTTGACTAACATTCCAACCTTCCAATGCCCTAACAATAATGTCCTAATTTTAGGTAAAAGGCATTAACAGAATAAAATACACCACTCCGTATCCTCAACAAAAAAGCTAGAATGAGAGGTCCAAGAGCATCTAGTTTCCCTTCATAGAAGGGATCTCTTTCATTTTCTCTGGCAAAGTAGACAAATGTCTATTTCTAGTGACTCATGACATACCAGGACTTGTGCTGGTCATTGGGCTCCTTCAATATCAAGAAAGAACCAATTATAAGTGAAAGGATCAATTATAAGACCTTATAAATCTAAGGTCTACCAACAGGTTGATTCATTAGCTGAAGTAGTTTTGCAATATTAGACCCCTGTACAGAACAAGGAACTTATATAACATTAAGCAAAAAAACTGGTGCTTCTATACAAATCAGTCAAGAATCATAGAGATGTTTTTTTCTGTACACAAAAACAAAGAAACAAAAATTGAACAAAAATTAAAATGTAAAAACAACCAACTTCTCACCCAAAACACTCTTAAACAAAACCAAAAGCCAAGCAATCAAAGCAAGACAAGAGAAAATTTAAAAAAAAAATCAAAAAGAAAATGAACAAACAAACAAACATCAACAACAAAAATCCATCCTAGAGAGGGAAAAGACCCCAAATGAGGCAAGCCATTGGTTTTCATTCTCATTTTCAGATTCCTACTTGGTAACAATTGTATTGTCTGCTCTCCCTGGATCCTTCCCACTTCTGTTCTTGATGATTGCATTGACAATTAAGGCATCAGAAATGCTTCAAGCAGATATATAAATTCTGATATGGGTGCCAAAACCTCATAGTTATCAAATCTCAATATTGAAATGTACCTACGGCAGAGTCAAGAATTTGACTCAAGGTACAACTAAAGGAGACTATTATGGTTAACATTGTGCTTTAAGTTTAAATTACTGTGATTGAGTGATTTATGAAATAAGTTTGCCTCTAGCCTAAAAGCACCACTGGCCAAAGGACACATGAAATGTTAGAAACATTAAGGGGCATTCTTTTCTTAGGTAACTTCTGTTAAATGTATATATATTAAAATGAATCTTAATGAGTTATGCTATACTCACAGATCAATGTATCTGTCAACCCATGAAGAGAAGCTACTTGCAATAGATAATAATTGATATCAAGATGCTCTTTTGATTAATATGCAAAGAACAAGAGACTTTGGGGTGCTCAACAGTAAATGGGACACTCATAGCATACATCTCCCCTCAGGTTCATAGAGTAGAGGACAGAAAAATTAAGAGTCCGAGGTACTGATGGCTTACTTCAAGCAAATAGGCAAAGAGTACTAATGGCTCTTTGAAAAGTTTTGTGGGAACGCTTGTACTGGTAGCACTTTCCTAATACATCATTGAAAAATTTAAAAGGAGTCATCATATAATGGGAAGACAATGCCACACAACTAGACATTATATACCACTAACCATACCCTCCAGTGTCAGAAACTCATTGCATCTTGCTAACTTGTCTAAATGGTTCAGTAGACTGACCCACCCCAAACATCACAGGCTTTTGGCAAGGCTATTATTGGTTTTACTTAACACCCTGACAGTAAGGTCTTATTTCTGAAACCATTTAATGTCACTGAATAAGGGAGACATTCAGTTTGTACTCAGCTAGAAGCTTCACTCCTATTGACTTTCATTCAAAGTGCAGGAGACACCTTGCATGATACTGCAGAAGAGAAATGAACAAAAAGATAATCAAAAGAAAACTAACCAAAACAATTTTTTTAAACATTTTACATGGGATACATTTTAATGAATCTCCAAGTCCTGATCACCCTGGGGCACCAAGGCATATTGATCCTGTGGGGTGCATTACGAGTTTACCCTTAGGAATTTTTGGTCCCTTAGTAATTTTGGAGAATCAAAAATAATTGAGATTCATTTTGTCAGTTATAATATTTCTTTTTATCTAAAACACAAAGATCTGCAGTTGAAGGTTATCCATTTTTTTTCTTCTTTTTCCCACTTGGTTTACTTTTTTCTTCTCATAGGCTTCATCAATCCTTTGCTTCATCATCTAGGGAAATGACCTGATTCTTCTCATGTCCTTACAGTTGTTTCTGAATTTATTTAGTCTTTTGTTACATTTCCCTACTTCAAACTTTGCTTTCATGCCCAGTTGATCAAGACTAAATGTAAAAAGTCAGACCAAATGTTCACTCTTTTTAGCTAGTTGCTGCTTAGTCAACCCCTAGGAGAGTGTCTTGTATGTTTTTGTTGCTGTTTCCTTGTTCCCAATTAATGAGAAATCTTGCTGAATATTCTCTTGAAATGTCTCCTTTATATATTTTTTTGTTTATCACAACTTCTCACAGCATTACTCTTAATTCAGAGACCGTCTTTTGTTTTTCATTGTTTCTTCCCCTTCTGTCTTGCTCTCCTCTTTTTTCCCTCTCTCCCCCCTTTCCCCACGTTTTCTCCTGTTCCCATTCACTGCCTGTTGTAATTGCCTATGAAACTCAGCCTTATTCCTTCTCTCTAGTGCTTGCAGTTTTCTCAGTTCTCCCATGCAATAATAATCTAAGTACTGAAATGGTTTTGATTTTTTGTGACAAAAGATAAAAAAAAATGTCTCTCAATGCATTTCAAAAGGAATAGAACATTGATTTTGGCATTTCAGATCTTATCATAATTCACTATTATAAATTTTCTTATGATCTGAGTCTATGTTACATGTGTGTGGAAAATGCATTGGGAATTCTCAGCATTTTCAGAAAATTAGGGTGACATTCAGGGATTTAAGCTATAGCTTTCTTTCTTTTTTTCCTTTCTTCCTTTCTTCTTTCTTTCTTTCTTTCTTTCTTTCTTTCTTTCTCTCTTCTTTCTTTTGTCTGTCTGTCTATCTGTCTTGCTTTCTGAACTCAGTAACTCTGATCTAAAGTCCAATTTGATGACTTTTAAAAATAATCATTGGCTATACATGTCTTATGGATGTGGTCCTTGTACACATTATTGTCTATAAATAAAAGCATTGGCACTCTATAAACCTTTTCCTGTGGGAAAATGTTCTGGGTTTATATTCAGTATGTTTTCATAGAGGGCTGGGAAGGGATACTCATTTATCCATTCTTTTCTATGTATTTATAGATTATCCAATGGATATGTGAAATTCAATTGCTTTCAGTGCTTCATTGGCACTTCATTGGCTAATTAACCCTGAAGAAAATAGCCAATTTGCATTTGATCTTAAAGACCTGGAAGAAGTATATGTGATATCTATGAAAGAAGACACTGTAAGGAAGCAGTTATGATTTCATCTAGTGATAGAAAGTATGGAGAATCTGTAGTATGTTAGACTGGTTTTCATGCTTTTCTATTTGGAGAGTGCCTAAAGTGGCAATAATAAAATCTATGTGAAATTGGAGCACAGGTGATGTAAAGGAAGAATAAAGAATAAGGAGTAGGAAGGCTTGGGTGTGACAGTAGAGGGAATGGCCGAGTAGAGGGGTGAGTGTGAGGAGGGTTAACTAATACTAACCTATGAGGAAAGTCATTTGTAGTCCTGTTACTATACTAGCTTCCTACAATATACTCATGTTTAAAAAGAATTTAAGTGGAGTTGCCCTATCATTAGCAGAGAATGTTTCTCTTAGACATCATAGGCTATCAATGAAAAGCCTGGAACAAGAAATGAGCTACCTTTTTTTGTGGAGTTGTTTGTTAGTAGTGTACCATAGAACCCCCAATATTATAGGGTGTTGTCACTGCTCTTGGTTGTCAACAAACTTGCTAATTAGGTCCTATTGAAGCAGACACCATATAATTAAATCATAACATTGAGAAAGTAAGCTTATATCTACCACATAGCCCATTGTCTGGAGTGTTTACAAAAATTTCATATGTTTTGTTCTTGCATTTTATCCTTTGTTAATTCCATACATATAAACAAATTATATCCACCTACATATAATTCCAGAATCAAAGCAATCAATTCAAACATGAAGACCTGAAAAGAAGTTATGATAATTATACTTGTATTATATAAACTCATTATAAGCACTGATTACCCTTAGCATGCTTTGCAGGTCAGTGAGAAGCTAATCCTTTCGTGGTAGCAGTTTCTATCAATGGAGAAATTTAATGATCAGTGTTACTCATATGTGAATCATGGAAGCTACATTAATGGCTGATTGGTAGGACATGCCCACTGGTATACTGTTGATATAAGTGTTATGGGAGTAACCAATAACATTTGTATTGGATTTCAGGGTTGCTTTCCAGACAAAATTCACTCCAACCATACTTATTGGGGCCAATTGCTGAGGCTAAATAGGTGAATATGTCATAGGGAAGTGTATATGGCTATTACCTGTTATGGATATAGTATAAAAGTGATTTATAATGCTTTTCCATTATATTAATAGATTTGTGTATCTCTCACCTTCATCAGAGATGCTTCTTTTAGCAAGAAATTGAGGTTAACCCAGATATTAATAGCTAGTAATTAGGGAGAGAGGAGAAGGTGAGTGTCTGGTCCTAAAAGGAAATTCCACATCATACTCCTTCACCCAAGTCTCCAGAATCATTAGGGAAGTAGGGATGGAGAGATCATAAGAGCCAGAGGTGATACATGACTACATTAAAAGAATGTTTTCATGATATTCTCAAGGAACTCACAGTGGTAACAATTGACCTGAGAAAAACCAAGCCTTATAAGATACAAGAATGGAGAGCAAATATGGTCATAATTTCAACATCTAGCTGAGTAACTATTGGCAGTTGATGAATACTTTGAGAAACATGGTCAATTTCAGACGCAGCTCTCACAGAATACCTACTGTCAAATAGATGGCACACACACACATACACAGACACACAGACACATACAATATACATACACACATAGACACAGACACACACAACACACACACACATACACACATACAGGGAATACTGAGTAGACTCAGTTGTTTAAAAATTGAAAAGATAAATAAATTGGGGGAGGTAATAGTGACAAAAGGATGGGGAAGAAATTGGAGAGAAAAACATCAGGGATGAACTTCATCAAAATATATTGCATAAGTGTATAAAAATCTTGAACTATGAAACAAAATGAAATTGAATATGTCTAAATGAGCCAACATCATTACTATTGAACTAATTTGCTAGTACCATAGCAATAAATCTTAATCTCTAGGGAAAATACCTGTAAAACATAAGCCTTTCAAGTTTTAATCAGGGCCCTAAGAATACAATGTCATAAAACTCTCCTGGGTCATTACCAGGTGGCTCTTGTGAAATCAGTAGATGGTATTTACCAACCTCTGTTATAAAGAAGGTATTGTAGGAGAAGCCAGTACCAAAAATCATGAGCTCTTCATGGCTCCTCAGAACCTGGAGGAATGAGAGCTCTGGTTTCCTCTGTTCAAAATTAATGACTCTCACTTCCAAAAAGCCAAATGTAGTAACAACAGAAAATATATTTTTTTCTGTACAGTCACCTTTTTAGCTCATCCATTCCACTTGTACTTGCCCTCCTGTGAGTGCACAGAAGAGTCAGTAAAGTCACTCTTCTGGTCTCGAAGTAGAAAGGTAAGTATCGAACTGGATAGATGCATGATTTTCTTAACCCTAACTACAACTGAGCAACACAGTGAGCCTTTGATGTGCCTTTTCTCTTCTCTTTTGAGATTACCACTGAACCTAGAGTAGGAGAAGGATGGCCAAGGCAAAAGTGGAATCAAGATGCTAAAGAGTCAATGATGGCTATTGTTTGAATATTATTCCCAAATAAATGGCTTCAATATATTTATGGTTATTTCTGTACTGTAACTACCATAAAATGTAGTAAAGAAACAGAGAATTGTGAGCTTGCATTTATCCTTCTATTCTGGTTCTTAGTCTCATATTAATGTGGTAGGTTGAAGGGTGCTGGGATTTCATTTTAATGTTTTAATTATTACTGTCATTACAGGTATGACATAGGAAAAAATGGTTTTAGGAAATGCCTCTACAGTGAAAGAATTTATCCTGCTGGGCCTGACACAGCAACCAGAGCTCCAGCTGCCTCTCTTCTTTCTCTTCTTGGGAATCTACATTGTCTCTGTGATGGGGAACCTGGGCTTGATTGTCCTGATTGTGTTGAATCCTCACCTGCACACCCCCATGTACTACTTTCTCTTCAATCTTTCCTTCACAGATCTCTGCTACTCCTCTGTCATAACCCCCAGAATGCTGGTGGGTTTTGTGAAGCAGAACATCATCTCTCATGCTGAGTGCATGACTCAGCTCTTTTTCTCTTGCTTCTTTGTTATTAATGAATGCTACATTTTGACAGCAATGGCCTATGACAGATATGCTGCCATCTGTAATCCTCTGCTTTACCAGGTCACCATGTCCCAACAGGTTTGCCTGTTGATGACAGTGGGTATGTATGTGATGGGGTTTTTGGAAGCCACTGCACACACTGGTAGTATGGTAAGCCTGACCTTCTGTGATGGCAACATCATCAATCACTATTTGTGTGACATACTTCCTCTCCTGAAACTCTCCTGCACAAGCACCACCATCAATGAGCTGGTGGTTTTCATTGTCGTGGGTGTCAATGTCGTAGTTCCCACCCTGACTATCTTTGTTTCTTACACCTTGATCCTTTCCAACATCCTCAGCATCCATTCTGCAGAAGGTAGATCAAAAGCCTTCAGTACCTGTGGCTCTCATGTGATAGCTGTTTCTTTTTTCTTTGGAGCTGCAGCCTTCATGTATCTTAAGCCTTCTAGTGCATCTGTGGATGAAGATAAAGTATCTACCATATTTTATACCATTGTGGGACCAATGTTGAATCCTTTTATCTACAGTATAAGGAATAAAGATGTCCACGTTGCACTGAGAAAAACGTTGATGAAAAGGAGGTTTACATAAGTAGAATCTGTATTGGTTATGGAACTAGTCTTATGGCCTGTGAGGTCTACATTTTAAGAAGATTGATTGGAGTAGTAAGTAATTGGCATAGAATTTGCTTGCATTCAGGAGTTACTTGATTTGACCCACAGTTTTTAAAGCCGGCAATGACAGGAACTAATGTAAAAAATGTTTTCAAACACTATGGTAAGTATTGTGTAGAATCAAAGTTAGTTAACATTTGCAAAATTAAATTACTTATGGAGGGAATTTCAGAAGTAAAGGCAGTGAAAGATGGTTAATGGGTCATCCTTTTAGTATACAGAAGATATTTTGACTGTAATTTTTCAGAACACTCATATCTTTTTCAGCATTGAAAACTGAACGAACATATAAATGAGCACATTACCAGTAGAGCAGCCTTGGATATTACCACATTTCTCCTTGGAAATCTGCTTACTTAAGTACAATAGACTTGGTACTATACTCAGAAATATCAAAATCAAGAGATTTATTTATGTGTACACGTTTATTTTATTATTTTGTTATATGTGATTGGGGACATTATAACCCTACTCTCTTTAATAGAAGGCAAGTGTCCTATCACTGAGATACATCTCAATCATCACTGCAACTAGAGACATAAGTTTTATGTAGCTATCTCAGAGACAGTGTCTCACTACCTTGTGTTAATAACTTCTGGGATGAATTGAAGATGATTTCATTGTACATGCTCCTTAGTTTCTCAAAAGGCTGAGGTAAAGAGAGAAAACGAATGTCCGTTTCTCATTGATCTTTACTCATTGTGTTAAAGTAGTTTGGTAAAGAGGAGTTGATGAGTCTGTTTTGACTCCAGTGCTCTGAAACAGTAATTCACAGCATTTAAGATAAAGAAACCTGGTTTTTCTGTCATTGACCTGAGGGTAGGTATGTCTATATAAGGACTTACCATGTCTCCACTGGAAAATATTTGACTAAGCAAATTTACTATGTGATGGATGTTTATGTTTTCAGTATTACTTAGTGTGATCAAGATATCTATGAAACAAAATTGCCTCTAGCGTGAAAGCCTCAATATTTCCAGGACAGATGGAAGCTTATAGAACATTAGGGGTCATTCTTGTACTATGTTAAAGAAACTGTAGTTCATCACAATAATGGTCACAATGTGAACCACTGCTTCTGCTTTTGTAAACAAAGCTTGCTTGCTCAAGAAAACCAGGAAAACTGCCTGCTGTAAGTTTTCTCAGTGCTATGATTGCACTTAGACATGGTTGTACTTAGGCAAAGCTACATATGTATGTAAAAATAATGTAGTCTCCTGATTTCAGGATGCATGTCTGCACATAGATGGGATGTAACCTTATTTTTTAAACTGCCTTTAGAAAGCCCAGTCTTTCGTGCCTTGGTGCTACATCATTGAAATCTTGACTCCCAGGAATAGCCTGGACAAACACTCTCTGGATAAAAAATGTTTCTTTGTTAGACTGGCGAACACCCCAGGGCAATAACATTTTGATGTCACAATAACAGATGGGTCTAAGCTGAAGCTGCCAATATTTGTAAAGTGCCTTGGGGCCCTGCAGGCTTCCACTTTGGAGCCTGAGGTATGTTTCAGGGGCACAGTGTTTGGGAAAACAATTGGTAGGTTCTCTATGCCCAAGATGGAAAACAGTAGTACCTGCCATCCTTCAGCTGTGTAGCTAAGAATCCTGTCTGTAGCACACATTTAGTGGAATTAGGGAAAAACTAGATGGGAATTTAATTTTCAGGTCAGAGGTTCAGCCTGGATATTGTTCACCCTCATTGTTTGGTTCCTTGAGGGCTCCTACCATGGGGTCTGAGAAATTGGGAGGTTCTGTATTTGAGGGAACCACAGAAAAGCCGAGCTGAAACTTTGCTGTTGTGTATATGAATGATGGTGGCCACCAGATATTTGCTTTTGTATGGTGTTCTCTGACTTCGTGAACTTTCTTTTTAAGCTTCACTTTAATGGACATGTGTTTTCTTGCATATTCTTGAACTTGTTGTAGTGTTGATTGGATTGCATGTTATGTTGCTTATCGTTCTTGAGATAACTAATACAATGTGTGAATATCATTGTTTGCAGAGATTCAGGTGTAGTTTAGGTATGGATAATATTAAAATGTTGTTTTATGCTGTTCTACTTTGTTGAAAAGCTAATTCAGGAGCACCATCCCCACACTATCCCAATCACATTTTAAATAATTTTTCCTCAAAAACTCTGTCCTGTGTCAGGGTGTCACTTGACTTTGTGACAAGGAGAGAAAAACACAATAGCACCGCAGAAGACACTGTGTACTTTAAAGAAGCTAAAAGGTAGATTAATTGCAGTAAGGATTATTACTACTTCGCATATCTATCTATCTATCAATCTATCTATCTATCTATCTATCTATCTATCTATATTGATTTCATTTAATTCATGAAGACTTTTGCTGAAATGTGAATTTTATCTCAAGATTTGTAAGGGTATTGTGTAAGCTACATTTTAAGATCATTGTGTATGGTTAAAATTTTGTAAAATCTGTTAGAAAAAGTTAACAGAAACTAGTAACAAAGGTGTTCATAACTGAAAATTTATAAATAGATAATACTCATACTACAACATTAGATATGCAAGTTAATGCATCTCTCTCTTTTTTTGTTAAATAGATGTTTTAAAATAACAACTATGTAACCTTACCACCATCTTGATTAAGGTGCCTATGTGGTATAAACCAATAAGGTGGCAACAACAGTTCTCTAAGGTCTTTTACATTAGGATGGGTGTTTGTTTGATAAATCTTGTCCTATAAATAAAAATAACAGATGAGGACAAAATCATAAAAACTGGGTTTATGGAAGACAGAATTTTAAAACAATGCATTTTATACAAGATATTAAAATTACACCAACATATACTTCTATACCAATATTAAAAATAAAAATGAAAGATTTACAGGGTAAAAAATAGGAAACTCTCTTTTAACTTTTCAATGTTTTTTACTATAATACCAGAGTAACCAGTAAAGTTTGAGATATCACGTTAAGGAGGAAATGCTAATCAAATATGTATATAAAAGACTTTAATAATTTTACTCCTCAAACCTGCCACTATAAATGAGGTTTCATTTACTATGTTCAGTAATATTTTTTTTTGCTCTATTTAGAAAAAGTTAAATAATAGGTCTTTTGGGTGTTAGATTTTTCTCAGAATAGTGTCATAGATGAAACAAATATGATTGTCCTTGAATATCCTCAAAATTTACTGGGTCTGAGGTCTTCACTGGTTTGATATATACAGAGATTCTCCTAGTAATATTACTAATTCTATTTCTCAGTGTAAATAGAGGGCTATGGTCAGATACATACCTTAGTTACTAGGAAACACCTGCCTACAACACAGAGCATAAGACCTAAGAAATCCATTTAAGAATTATTGAAGGCAGAAAATACTGCCAGAAGAAAAACTGAGTAGGAAAGAAAATGAGAGAAGCTGTCTCACTGACAAAATCAGCCCAGATAACTTCCTACTTTTGGGCTGCTTGACTCTGGCTAGGTTTTTTATTCCATCCTGACATCAACAGGAACTGACATCTCTAGTTCGGTCTTTTAAATGAAATTTCTAGTTGGCCTGAGTGGGGAGCATCCTGATTAACTCGCCCTGCCACTCATTGCAGTGAAGAGGCTTGGATATGGGGATAATACCCTCTTCTTTCTTGACTCTTGCTACTTCAGCAGTTGGGAGATCTGGCCTGGAAGTCATAGGAGCAGGAGAGCTAGGCCTGCCACTTGGGAAAGTAAGGCATGGACTTCACCTGTGCAAATAATTGAGCTGATTGAAGTGAATTTAAGCTGAATTGAACTGTGAAGGCACAGTTGAGCCAATCCCAAAAGTGTGAGAGCAAGAGAATTGGCTCAATACCCTGCCAGCTACAGCACTTGTGAGAGTGGGCCTCATGCCTGTAATGGGCAGACGATATAGCTGGCTCTGGATGCCTGGGTTCAGGCCAGCATGCCTCTTGTCCATGAGAGGAGAGCTGTTCCTGCCTCCACAATTTGGCAACATTAGGGAGGGGTAGTCAGAGCTGTGCTGGAGAGATGGTTCTGGTGGTGCTGTTGTTGGAGAGACAGCAGACTGAGCAGCTCAGTTGCCACTCATGACCAGATTCAGGACTTTGAGTTAGCCAACTTCAAAAGTGACACCACCTATGAAGTGTTGGAACATGTGGAAGTGATGGTCGTGCTGATCCAAAGCTACAGGACATCCATGACACAGAGCATCAACAGGATAACTGGGTGGAGAGCTAGTAAGGACCCAATATTGGTGATATAATTAAAGACAGACTCATTGCAATAAACATTTGTAAGTGAAAATGTGTGGACAAAGGCAAATATTCTGGGGCACATTTTGACATGACAAGACATTTTTTATACTTTGTTTATTTTGGGGGGTGGGGTGTAATTAAGTGTTAGAAGACAGATATTAAGGGGACTGGGTCTCCTGAAGTGATAATCCATTAAAAGTAAAAAAAAAAAAAAAAAAATAGCCAGAACATATGGCTTAGAAATGATCAACAGAATTTAATGTCATGAGATAGAATGTAGACAATGTTTTGAATAGACTAAGATGACAGAGATCTTTATCATTCTAGATAAAGGATAATAGAGGGTTGAGAAACAGGTGAATGGCCTAGATTACAAGGGAATAAAAGAGAAGTTAGGAATGTGGAGAGGAATATGAGAAGCTAAAGAATTAGGGCCATATCAATGAAAAAACCTGATATATTCCTATCTTATGATGCAGCAGGGCAATGGCCAAAGCAGTTTGGCAAAAGGCCCACATAATGTTGCTCTTTACCTAAGGTCTATTCAGGCTAACAGACACTGACTTAAGAATGTATGTCTGCCTTTCCCCCCTGATTTTGTTACACTTTAGCTCTTTGTATAAGCTGATTCATAAAGGAAACTCTGATATTCTGTAATGAGGAAGTATGGTGGATCAAAAAATAAGTTTCTCAGTGTCTCTATGTGCTGCATTGTAGAGGAATTTTGAGCCTCCATCAAGGCTGCTCTGGCAAGGATTCACATTCAAAGACCTTATAGGTGGTTGTGATCTGTCTGGAATGACACACCTTTTACTGGCTGACTGGAATGCAGACACACCGTTGGTATACATATTTAATCCAAGACAATAAAGGTAACATTAACTTTAGAAAGAAGTAGTCATGTTTAAAAATGATGTCTAACTGAGAAGCAGACAATGTGATGAACCAGAGAAAGATTTCATAGAATGGGTCAGAGATAGGACATTCCTAACTCTCACAAGAACAGTACAGGAAAGAGAGGTGTACTGAAGAAAGCAAAGCAGACCAAGAGATAGATAGATAGATAGATAGATAGATAGATAGATAGATAGATAGATAATGTACATAGAAGAAGAAGATGGCAGTTTTACTTGGATAGTTTTATAGAGAGTTTTACAAGCTCCTGAGAGAATAAACTGGACACAGGAAGAAAGAATGAGCCAGAGAATGAGGAGACAGAAAATTAGAACATATTGACAAAGTTGGTCTGAGGCTGTCCAGACCAATTCATGCAGAAGTCAAGAGAAGGTAGACTGAATCAGGCCTAGGCCTAGGGATAGAAGAGAAAAGGAAGACTTTCATGCCCCAGCCCAAACTATGTATTCACACAGGTTGGGTACAGCTCCCATCCCATCGCTTTACCTGAGGAAATAAAAGATTGTTTTCCATTGCATTTATTATTTGAAGTTTTATTTTGGTAATAAAAGTGTTTCAGTTCAGTAATTGTGACTTTAAGTCTCAAACTTAAGAGAAAAAAAAAAACCACTGAAGTTCTAACCTACTAAATTGTAGACAGTTATAGATAAGACATTCAAGTTAATAGTCATTTACCCTATACATAATCAAATTATTTACAAAATTTCCCATCATCTGTTACCTGTGTGTGAGAACAAACTTTAGGAATTCTTAGAATTTCCAGAAAATTATGGCCACATTCAGGAATGAAAGCTGTAGGGACTCTCTCTCTCTCTCTCTCTCTCTCTCTCTCTCTCTCTCTCTCTCTCTCTTTCTCCCTTCCTCCCTTCCTTCCTTTCTTCCTTCCCTTCCTCCCTTCCTCCCTCCCTCTTTTCTTCCTTCCTTTCTTCCTTCCTTCCTTTCTTTCTTTCTTTCTTTCTTTCTTTCTTTCTTTCTTTCTTTCTTTCATCTCTCTTTGATTTTTTCTGTTCTTTTCTTTCTTCTTTCTTCCTTTCATATTATTATTATTATTGTTTATTCTTTTTTTACAGTCCAGTCATCATCCCCTTCCCAGTCTGCATGCTAACTGTTCCTTATCTTATACCTTATCCCCCATGTCCAAAAGGATGTCCCCACCCCCTAAACCCCACTCCACTATTCCTCTTCACTCCCTGGAGCCTCAAGTTACTTGAGGATTAGGTGTATCTTCTCTCCCTGAGGCCAGAGCAGGCAGTCCTCTGGTGTATATGTGTCAGGGGCATCATATAAGCTTGTGTGTGGGTTGGTGGCTCAGTGTCTGGGAGATCTTGAGGGTCCAGGTTAATTGAGACAGCTAGTCTTCTATGGGGTTACCCTCCTCCTCAGCTTTTTTCGGCTTTACCATAATTCAACCCCAGGGGTTCCGGGCTTCTGTCCATTGGTGGGGTGTAAGTATTTGCATCTGACTCTTTCAGCTGCTTGTTGGGCATTTCAGAAGGCAACCATGCTAGTCTCCTGTCTTTAAGCACACCATAGCATCAGTAATAGTGTCAGGTCTTTGAGCTTTCCTGTCACTGGACCTCCTTTTCCCCAGGTTCTTCTTCATTTTTGTCTCTGTAGTTCTTTTAGACGGGAACAATTCTGCGTCAGAGTTTTTGACTGTGGGATGGGAATCCTATCCCTCCACTTGATGTCCTCTCTTTCTACTGGAGGTAGACTCTTCAAGTTTTCTCTCCCCACTGTAGGGCATATTATCCAATGTCCCTCCCTTTGATTCCTGAGAGTCTCTCACCTCTGGTACATTCTAGAGGGTCCACCCACCTCCTCCCTCCCTAGGTTGCCTCTTTCCATTCTTTCTGCTCCCCCTCAAGTCTTCAGTCCTGTTTCCACCCCCCACCAATACCTGATCATGTTCCCCTTTTCTCCTCCCTATCCCCTCTCCTGTCCAGTCCAGCTGGATAATCAAGTCATCTGAGGAGTAATATGCTAACCTCGGGAGAACCTGTACAAAAGATCCTTTGAAGCCATAAAGGTGGTAAGGTATATGCAAGGAGTGGGTCCAGAGGAGCAGGCCCACCACAATCTTCAAGAGGGATAAGGTAAAAGTCACCTGTAAAGTTAAAAGAGGTTTGAGTCTGATTATAATTCAAGCAAAGGTGGGAGGCAGCTTGTTCCTGGGAGGGGTGACATAGGTCCCAGATCCCGAGACCATCTCCAAAGAAAATCTTTTAAAGGAGGAATGTTGCCAACAGCAGGAACTATGTTCTGTGGAGAGAGTGAAATTATTATGGGGGATAGCAATTTTTACATAGAAAGGAGGGGACGAATGATAGCAAAACCAGAACTCTTGAGTGAGCTCTGGGTGAGAATCATTGATGGCAGGAAACGTCTGTTCTACGAGGGAAAAGACAAGGTGTGAAGAAGAATGATGAGAAACTGTTGTTAACAAGGGAGTCAACTCTGGTGTTGCATGATCCTGTGAAGGAGGAGGAGGAAGAAGTTGAGAGTTAAAAGGTAGGGCAGGTTGGTGAGGGACTGAAACTAGATTTTGTCCTATGGCGACAGAGGAAGTTTTATGTGGGATTTCTGTGAGGAGTTTGCTGCGAAGGGATGATGGATATTAGTCAATGGCTGTGTCAGTTTGATGGGTGAGCCGGTTTAAAGGAATGGTGAGAAAGCAATTTTTAAGGTCAATAATAACTTTGTGAAAACCCTGGGGGATGGCTGAAGGATTGGGGAGGCCTGGTTGCAGGGCCCCCATAATCTCCATGACTTTATTAACAGCAAGAAGACCTTGCAGAAATTGCCATTTTCCTGACTTTTTCTTGATGACAAAAATAGGGGTATTCTAAGGAGAATTGGAAGGGATGATGTGTCCTGCCACCAGCTGTTCCTGCACTAAGAGTGTGGCAACCTCTAATTTCTCTTTGGTAAGGGGCTACTGATCAACCCAGATGGGGGAGAAAGACCTCCATTTTACTTTTTCTGCATGGGAAGGTGCAGGAATGTCAACAGCCCCTATAAAAACGGATATCCCAGACCAAAGCAATTGTTTTTTGGGGAGACCTCTACAGGAGTGGGGATCCCCTGAGAATGTTTGCCCAAGCCATGTCCTGGAGTATTGCCCTGATTCATCATAAGACAAGTTACAGTATCATTTGGACTAAACATGACATCTCCCATTCCTTTCAAAATGTCACGACCCCAAAGATTGGTAGGTAAGTCAGGAATAACGAAGGGTGTGACCAGTCCAGAGTATCCCTCCTCATTGGACCCAGAGAGTGGCCTGAGAACTAACCCTGGGATCCCTGGAGTGTCCAATTCCCTTGAGCTGTGTGGCAGAAGCAGTCAGAAGCCAACTGGGGGGGGGCAGTGTTGCACTGATATTACAGTGGCATCTGCCCCTGAGTCCAAAAGGCCAGTGAAGGCTTTGCCATTAAGATAGAGTGTTTTGTCGGCTTAGCTCTGGATACTGGCTGGACCCAAAACGACTCATTAGATGGTGAGGCAGAATCTTCTCTATTCTTAGAATCTGCAGTGGTGTTGTCTTTGCTCTGAGGGAACAGAAGAATGTATGCCTGGACTTGGCCCTCAGGAATATACACTGAGGCTTGAGTGACAGACACTAACAGTTTATATTCAAGGGAGAAATCGGGATCAAGAGTCTCAGGGTGAACACAAATGCCTTTAAGGGCGGCCGAAGCCTGTCCAATAATGAGCCCAGAGAAATCAATAGGGAGAGGTCCGAACACTCCTGTGGGTAGAAGATGTAGACCCTCCTCAGGAGTTAATATTGCATCAGTAGTGGAACAGAAATCTAATCTGAGGCTATTTTTTGTGGCTCACCAGAGGTCTGAAATGGATTTTGAATAGACAGGGGGGATAAGCGGTTGCCATCCCCGGTATGCTGTAATATACCTGGGAGGTGGAGGCAGGGATGAACCCAATTGCCCCAGGGCTCATCTGAGAGTTGGGGGCCGGAGGCTGCCCCCTGATCAAGTTTCCTGATTGCCCTGCAGGTCTGTGAGCCTAATGGTGCTGGCGCTTACACGGGAACAAATGGTAGCTGGCTGTAGATGGTTAGTAAGGAGGAGTGCCAGATGGAGGGGCAGATGGCAGGGGCCTAGGCGTCACAGCTGGTCTGGGGTGAGGACACTCCCGAGCAAAGTGGCCAGGCTGGCGGCAGTTGAAGCATGTCCTATTTGCTGCCCTTGCATGCCCGCCCTCTGGAGGGCAGCCCTGATAGCCAGTCCTATCATATGGCTGGAGTCTATCCCTGAACAAAGGCAGACATAATCGGAAAGGGTACCCTTGTGATGATATCTCAAGCCATCCTGACAAGCTGGGTTAGCATTTTCAAAGGCAAGTTGTTTAATAAAAGGGCTATTGTCTTCCTGAGGCCTGAGGAGGCAGTGAACTGTCTCCTCCAAGTGGCTAACAAAACTACTACAAGGTTCCTCAAGACCCTGTCTGATCTTAGTCAATGCTCCCGAAGCAGTATTCTTAGGTGGGAGTTTCCTTCAATTTCCCACTGTCGCTTGGCAAACCTGAGCCAAGAGACCAGGTGTATAAAGTCTCTGGGCATCGGGTGTATTGTAAGGTACTTCGCCCATAAGTTATGCAGCTGTCCAATCATGGGTATCAGGGGCTTTGTCATTACGAAGGGCCAGGTTACAAGCTGCTTCTTGAAATTCAGCCTTCCATAATACATAATCTCCTCCCTCTTGTGCACCATAAGCCAGCTGAAAAAATTCATTTAGAGTTAACCAAGCCTCAGTGGAGGCCTCCAGTAAGGCTAAGGTAAAAGAGGCCATTGGACCATACTTAGAAGTGGCTGATTTAAGTTTTTCCAGAATTGACAAATTAAGTGGAGTGTAGATAAGGGTATCTCGGTTTAGAGTCAGCCTCTGGGGGTAGCTGTGGCCACAGAATCCTCGTCATCTTCATCCTCACTAATATTCACATCAGGGTTAGGATCATGAGGGTGAGCCTCACTAGAGGATGGCTTGTCACCTGTGTCTGAGGAGCAGATAGATGCACTGCTGCGAAGTGAAAGCAGAAAAGCGAGCGGGGTGTGAGAGGCCTTTTTAATTTTCTTCAACATTCCTTTCATGATGGGGCCCATCATGAAAGGAATGTTGTTGGCCTGGGGGGAGGAAGAGATCTGCTAATTGTTTATCCAGGTCATGAAGAGTTTTTAAAAGTGAAAGTTGTTCCTGATGATTACAGACCAAGTCTGTGAGGACACTCAAGTTGGCAGTAGCCATGGAACGTGCCTGCGGGAGGAGGGTTTCTTAGAAAAACTTGATCAAGAGGAGAAGACATATAGGGTGGTGGAGGATAGAAAGGGGGGAGAAGTTGATTAGAGAGTGGATCGGGATTTTTGGAAGTTGAAAGAGCCACATTTTTCTCCAGAGGGGCCAGTCTGGATTGGAATATTGAGCAGCCTCCTCGCCAAGGGCGGCTGCATCTCCTGGATTGAGGGGTTCCTCTCTGCCTTCGTCCTCAAGACCAATCAAAGAGGGATAAAGAGGGGTGGCTTTAATGGTTTTAGTGGGCAAAGTTGAAGGTGGCTTTTGAGAAGTTTCTACAAGTGGGGACCCTCAGGACAGGAATTTTGAGAGGGTGGTAGTGAACAAGGGGATTCAGGGGGAGAATGCAAACTCTGACATAGGACCCTGTCTCCCTCTTCAATGATATTTTGATCATCAGGACAATTATTGTGAATCCTTAATAGGTCATGAATGAGATTCCAGTAACTAAAAGGTGTAACAGGGGCCTTTTGTCGACCAAAGATCTTATAATAATCTTGTAAACAATTACCGACTCTCTTCCACTTCTGCTTAATGGTTCCTTCTTGGGGGAACAAGCGACAAAGTTAAATCAAAAAATCAAAAAATCCCTTTAAGTCTTTCTCTTCAACCCTGGCTCCCCGGGTCTCAAGGGAATCCTTAAGCCCTGAAGTGAATAAATCTTGCTGAGAAATATTCTGACCCATGTCTATATAATGCACCACCTGATTACTCACCAAATGCCTGTCTCAGCGTTGGGGAACTCCCAGAGTCCTGAATGTCAGCTCTGCTGCCACCCAAAGGTGGGGTGGTGTTCCCTCCAGGGGCCTCAAAACCCTACGATGGGCACCACTTGTCCAGTCCAGCTGGACAACAATCAAGTGGGACCCTTAGACCCTGTGGAGAGGACTGAGATGCACGAGAAAATAAGGAGGCACAGCAAGTCAAGAAGTCTGATCAAGCTCGCAAAGATTTTATTGTTCACACAGGTTCTATACTCTGAAAACAGGATATGGGGAGGGGCAGAAGGGAAAGGAGCTTTGCACATGGAGGAAGCTGGCTGCAGCTGTGGGGTCTAACTAGGTTATGCCTGTTGTTCTCACAAAGCCTTGCCGTTACCAGGGGTTCTAAAAACATCTATCTAGCAGGATGTTGGCTAAATCTAAAGATCAGGAGGAAGGGTTACTAAGGTGGGTTGCTATGAGGCCCTGTTTGAAATTCTGAGAACTGAAAATATAGCAAGTGAATCATGGAAGGTAAGCAGAAAGAAAAATAGTAGGAGAGCCAAGGGTGAGTGTTTGCCAAGAGTAAGGCCTTGCCATGGCTCCCACACTCTCCCACTCAGGTCCCTCTGTTCCTGTGCCTCACATGATTGCTTTCTTCTCCCTTGCAAGTGGGACTGAGGAATACTCACTTGGGCCCTTTGGCTTGTTAACCCTCTTGAGTTCTGTGGATTGTATCCTGGGTATTCTGTACCTTTTTGGCTAATATTCACTTACTGGTGAGTACATACTATCCATGTCTTTTAAAATATGAGTTACCTCACTCACAAGGATATTTTCTAGTTCATTTATTTGTCTGCAAAACTCAGAATGTACTCATTCTTAATAGCTGAGTATCATTCCATTGTGTAAATGAACCACATTTTTCTGTATCTATTCTTCTGTTGTGGGGCATCTAGGTTGTTTCCAGCTTCTGGCTATCACAAATAAAGCCACTGTGAACACAGTAGAACACATTCTCCTGTGGCATGGTAGGATATCTTTTGAGTATATGCCCAAGTCTGGCTCTTTAGGTAGATCTATTTCCAATTTTTGGGGGAACATCTAGGTTGATTTCCAGAGTGGTTGTACCAGTTTCTAGTCCCATCAGAAATGGAGGAGTATTTCTCTTTCTCCACATACTTGCCAACATATGCTGTTACCTGTGTTGTTGATCTTAGTCATTCTGTTTGGTGTAAAGAAGAATCTCAGGGTCATTTTGATTTGCATTTTCCTGATCACTAAGGACTTAGAGCATTTTTAAGTGCATCTCAAACATTCAAGATTCTTATATCGCAAATTTTCTGTTTCCATTTATGATTAGGTTCTTTGGTTTTTTTGGTGGTTAACTTCTTGGGTTCTTTACATATTTTTGATATTAGCCCTCTATTGGATGTGGTGTTAGTGAAGATATTTTTCCAGTCTGTAGGTTGCTGATTTGTCCTATTGACTGTGTCCTTTGCCTTACAGAAGCTTTCAAGTTTCTTGAGTTTCATTTATCAATTCTTGATCTTAGAGCCTGAGTCACTGGAGTTCAATTTAGAAAATTCTGCCCCCCCCCCCCCATGACAATGAGCTCGAGGCTCTTTCCCACTTTCTCTTCTATAATATTCAGTATATATATTTTTTTGTTGTTGTTGAGGTAGTTGAATCTACTTTAATTTTTCTTTTTCTTTCTTTCTTTTTTTTTTGTTTTTTGTTTGTTTTTTTTTTTTTTTTGTTTTGTTTTGTTTTTCGAAACAGGGTTTCTCTGTGTAGCGCTGGCTGTCCTGGAACTCACTCTGTAGACCAGGCTGGCCTCGAACTCAGAAATCTGTCTGCCTCTGCCTCCCAAGTGCTGGGATTAAAGGCGTGTGCCACCACCGCCCGGCCTATTTTAATTTTTCTACTTACAAACTGCCAGTTAGACCAGTACCATCTATTGAAGATGCTTTCCTTTTTCTATAGCATATTTTTGGCTTTTTTTTTCAAAGATGAAGTGTCTATAAGTGTGTGGTCTTATTTCTGGACTTTAATTTCCATTCCATTGAACAATCTGTCTGTCTCTGTACCAATACCATGCAGTTTTATCAGTATTGCTCTGTAGTTCAGCTTGAGGTCAGAAATGGTGATTCCCCCAGAAGTTCTTTTATTGTTAAAAATTGTTTTCACTATTCTCATTCTTTCCCCCAGATGAATCTGAGAATTGTTCCTTCCATGAAGAATGTGTGAGATTTTGATGGGGATTTTGTTGAATCTGTAGATTGCTTTTGGTACAATGGCCATCTTTACTATATTAATTCTATTAATCCATGAGCATGGGAGATCTTTCCATTTTCCAAGGTCTTCTTTGATTTCTTTCTTGAAAAACTTAAAGTTTTTGCCATACAGATCTTTTGCTTGTTTGGTTAGAGGTATTTTATATTATTTGTGTGTGACATATATGAAAGAAGACATCATAAAGAAGCACATAAGATTTCATCTAGTGATAGAAAGTATCAATAATCCATAGTATATGAGACAGGTTTTCATGCTTTTTTGTTTGCAGAGTGCCTAAACTGTCAATAATAAAATGTATGTGAAATTGGAGCACAGGTGATGTAAAGGAAGAATGAGGCATAAAGAATCAGGAAAGGGTCAGTGTGTCAGTAGGGGGAATGCAGAGTACAGAAGTGAGTGTGAGGAGGGTAACTAATACTAACCTGTAAGAAAAGTCATTTGTAATCCTACCACTATACTAGTTTCCTACAATATACTCATGTATAAAAAGTGCTTAAGTGGAGTTGACCCGTTATTGGTAGAGAATGTGTCTCTTAGACATCATAGGCTATCAAAGAAAAACCCAGAACTAGGAATGAGCTACCTTTTCATGGAGTTGTTTGCTAATAGTGTATCATAAACCCCCCAATATTACAGGCTACTGCCACTGCTCTTAGTTATCAACAAACTTGCTAATTAGGTCCTATTGAAGCAGACACCATATAATTAAATCATAACATTGAGAAAGTAAGCTTGTGTTTACCACATAGCCCATTGTCTTGAGTGTTTAAAATTTTTATGTCCACATATGTTTTGCTCTTGCATTTTATCCTTTGTTAATTTCATATCTGAAAACAAATTATATCCATCTACATATAGTTTCAGAGTCCAAACAATCAATTCAAACATGAAGACCTGAAAAGGAGTTATGATAATTTTACTTATGTTATATAAACTCACTATAAGCACTGATTACGCTTAGCATGCTTTGCAGGTCAGTGAGAAACTAATCCTTTCATGGTAGCTGTTTCTCAATGATTATGAGTGATTTAAAGAGATAGCAATTGTATCACTTTTTGGAAGTTGGTCTTGTCTTATGTAAGGTATTTTTCTCTTGAAATTACTGCTAGAATCACACTAAGAATAGGGACTAGAGAAGGCTGCCCACTCTCTCCCTACCTATTCAATATAGTACTGAAAGTCCTAGCTAGAGCAATTAGACAACAAAATGAAGTCACAATTATGCTCATACCTAAACCACACAATGACACAACAAAGAAAGAGAACTTCAGACCAATCTCCCTCGTGAATATCAATGCAAAAATACTCAATAAAATTCTTGCAAACCGAATCTAAGAACATATCAAAACAATCATCCATTATGATCATCAAGAAGGCTTTATCCCAGGAATGCAGAGGTGGCTCAATATTCGGAAATCCATCAAAGTAATCCACTACATAAATAAACTCAAAGAAAAGAATCACATGATCATCTCACTAGAAAGCATTTGACAAAATTCAACACCCCTTCGTGGTAAAAGTCTTCGAAAAAACAGGGATCCATGGCCCTAAACTAAACATAGTAAAAGCAATATACAGCAAACCAGTAGCCAATATCAAACTAAATGGATACAAACTTGAAGCAATCCCACTAAAATCAGGGACTAGACAAGACTGTCCAGTCTTTCCCTACCTATTCAATATAGTACTCAAAGTTCTAGCCAGAGCAATTAGACAACAAAAGGAAGTCAAAGGGATACAAATAGAAAAGAAAGAAATCAAAGTATCACTATTTGCAGATAATATCATAGTACTTAAGTGACCTCAAAACTTCCACCAGAGAACTCCTAAACCTTATAAACAATTTCAGTAAAGTGGCTGGATATAAAATTAATTCAAACAAATCAGTAGCCTTCCTCTATTCAAAAGATAAACAGGCTGAAAAAGAAAGTAGGGAAATGACACCCTTTACAATAGTCACAAATAATATAAAATATCTTGGTGTGAATCTAACCAAGCAAGTGAAAGATCTGTATGACAAGAACTTCAAGTCTCTGAAGAAAGAAATTGAAGATCTCAGAAGATGCAAAGGTGTGTGGTTTTATTTCTGGGTCTTCTATTCTATTCCATAGATAAACTTGTTTGTCTCAGTACCAATACCGCATTGTTTCTATCACTGTTGCTCAATAGAATAGCTTGAAGTCAGAGATGGTGATTCCCCGAGAATTTCTTTTATTGTTAAGAATGGTTTTATTTTTCTGTTTTTTTTTTCTAGTTTTTTTTTTGTTGTTTTTTTTTTTTTTTTTTTGTTTTTGTTTTTGTTTTTGTTTTTATTGATGTGTTGAGACCTGCACTAGCCCCTGTTTGAGCACCAAAAATGTTGCGGCCCTCTCCACTTCGCACTTGGTGGCCATTGTTTCCCAGCCCAAGCTGCCGCTCCGGTCTGAGAGTCGGGGTTCAGCAAGAGAGAGAGAGTGAGGAATGGAGACCAGACAGAGTGTGATTCAATCCCATTTATTCTTCAGTCTTTCTTTCTAGTCCAAGTCCCAAGTCTAGCTGTACTCTCTAAAGAGTCTCCCTAAAGAGTATATCTCTCTGCCTTCTGCCTCTGCCTTTTATATGTGTCACTTCTAAGCCACGCCTCTAAGTTATACCTTTAATCATGCCCTTAGGTCTTGTCTCTAAATCTGATCTCTAGGTCACACTCTTAAGTCACACACCTTTAATCTCACACACCTTTAATCTCACACACCTTTAATCTCACACACCTTTAATCTCACACACCTTTAATCTCACACACCTTTAATCTCACACACCTTTAATCTCACACACCTTTAATCTCACACACCCAAGGTATCTAAACCAAGATTATCAGAGTGTGCTCAGCTGTTGTAGGCTATTGTAATCCAAGTCTCATGTCAAGGTATATGGCTCAAGATGGCTGCAAAGCTGATAGCCACTTTCTGCTAAAAGTCGGCTCCCAACACTGATGAATTTGAGAATTGCTCTTTCTATGTTTTTGAAGAATTGAGTTGGAATTTTGATGAGGATTGCATTGAACCTGTAGAGATTGCTTTCGGCAAGATGGTCATTTTTAGTATATTAATTCTACCAATCTGTGAGCATGAGAGATTTCTCCATTTTATAAGGTCTTCTTTGATTTATTTCTTGAGAGACTTGAAGTTCTTGTCATATAGGTCTTTCACTTGTTTGGTTAGAGTTACCCCAAGACATTTTATATTATTTGTGTATGATATATATGAAAGAAGACATTGTAAAGAAACACATTAAATTTCATCTAGTGATAGAAAGTATGGAGAGTCCATAGTATGTGAGACAGGTTTTCATGCTTTTCTATTTGCAGAGTGCCTAAATTGTCAATAATAAAATGAATGTGACACTGAACACAGTTGATGTGAAAGAATAATGAGGCATAAAGAATCAGGAAGAGTTTGATGTGACAGTAGATGGAATGGCAGAGTATAAGAGTGAGTGTGAGAAGGGTAACTAATACTAACCTGTGAGGAAAGTCATTTGTAATCCTAGCACTATACTAGTTTCCTACAATATACTCATGTCTAAAAAGTGTTTATGTGGAGTTTCCCTGTCATTGGTAGAGAATGTTTCTCTTAGACATCATAGACTATCAGTGAAAAACCCAGAACCAGGAATGAGCTACTTGGTGTGGAGTTGTTTGTTATTAGTGTCCCATAAAACTCCCAATATTATAGGCTATTGCCACTGCTCTTGGTTATATCCAAACTTGCTGATTAGTCCTATTGAAGAAGACACCATATAATCAACTCATAACATTGAGAAAGTAAGCTTCTACCTCATAGCCCATTGTCTAGAATGTTTAAGGAAAAATATTTCTATGCCTACATATGTTTTGTTCTTGCATTTATTTGTTCTTTGTTATTTTCATTCATGAAAACATTGAACTTAAATTATATCTGTCTATATATAATTCAAGAGTCCAAACAATCAATTCAAACATGAAGACCTGAAAAGAAGTTATGATAATTCTGCTTGTATTATAAAAACTTATCATAAGCATTCATACCCTCAGCCTTCTTTGAAGGTTAGTGAGAAACTAATCCTCTCATGGTAGTTGTTTCTCAATGATTCTGAGTGATTTAATACAGTAGCAATGAGTCAGTTTTGAAAGTTGGTCTTGTCTTATGTAGGAAGTTGGGAGAATAATCTGTTATTGTTCAAACTTAAAATGCTAGAAGTGTATATATTTGATCAAAGGAGAAATGTAATGATCAGTTTTACTCAGATGTGAGTCATGAAAGCTACATTAATGGCTGACTTGGCAGGACATATCTATTGGTACAATGTTGTCACAGTGTTATAGGAGTAACCAACATCTATATTGAATTTCAGGCTTGCACCACACCAAAATTCACTCCTACTATACTTTCCAGTGTCAACTGTTGAGGCTAGATATAAAGATCAATAGGTCACAGGGAAGTATCTATGGCTGTTACCTGCTATGGATATAGTATTAAATTGATTTCTAATGCCTTTCTATTATACTGATAGACTAGTATATCTCTCAGCCTCTTTTAATGACTTTCCCGATGTTTCTTTTAGTAATAAATCAAGATTAACCTAGATATCTATAGCTAGTTTGCAGGGAGATAATAAAAGATCATGAGTGCTCAGTCCTAAAAGGGAACTCCACATCACACCCTTTCACCCAAGTCTCAGGAATCATTCTGGAAGTAGGGGTGGAAAAATTGTAAGAGTCAGAGCTGATACAAGACTACAATAAAACAATGTTTTCATGATATTCTAAGGAACACACAGTGTTAACAGTTTAAGGCACAAGACCTGATATGCCTGATATATGCTAAAAATGGATAGCAGATGTGGTCATCTATTTGAACTGTAGCTAAGTAACTATTGGAAGTTGGTGAACACTTTGAGAAACCCTATCCATTTCCTGGATGGATCCCTTACAGGCTACCCACTTTCAAGCAGATGATCCTCAAACACACACACACACACACACACACACACACACACACACACACACACACACACACAGAGTTAGTACTTAATAGACACAGTATGTTAAATAGTTGAAAAAAACTGTATAAATAGGGGAGGCAGTAGTTACAGTAGAATGAGAGAAGAATTGAAAGGGAAGACGTCAGAGATAAACTTCCTCAAAATACATTGACTAATTGTATAAAACTATGAAACAAAACAAAATTGTTTACCTCTAAATGAGCGACAGTCATTACTATTGAACTAATTTGTAAGTACCATAGCAACAAAGCCTAATCTCTTGGGAAAATACTTGGGGGACATAAGCCCTTTAATTTTTAATCAGGTACTGGAGAAGACGAATCATAAAATCCTCTTGGGTCATTACCAAGTGGCTCTTGTGACATCAGTAGACGCTGTTTATCAACCATTATTATAAAGACAGAATTATCTGAAAAAGTACCACCTGAAATCATGAACCAGGACTCATGACTGCTAAGAATATAAAAGAAAGAGGGTTCTGAATTTTCCAGTCGAAAATTAATTTCCCTCATCTCTGAAAATCCAAACCAGGTAACAACAGAAAATATTTTTTTCTGTACTATTCACCTTAACAGCTCCTCCATGCTGTTTGCACTTGCCCTATTTTGAGAGCGCAGAAGAGTCAGTAATGTCACTTGTCCAGTACTGAAGTAGAAATGTAAGTATTGGATTGGATGGGTGCATGATTTTCTTTCCCCTAACTACAACCCAGGAGCACAGTGAGGCTTGGATGTGCCTTGTCTCTTCTCTTTTGAAAGTATAACTGAGCCTGAAGTGGGAGACTGATAATCAAGGTAGAAGTAGACCGAGGCAAACAAAGGCAATAATGGTCCTTGCTTCCTTGAATATTATTCCCAAAATATATTTATGATTATTTCTGTACAATAACTTTCATAAAATGTTGTAAACAAAGGCACAGAGAATTCTGTGTTTGAAATTATCTTTCTATTTTTGCTCTTAGTCTTACATTAATGTGATAGATTGATGGATGTTGGGATTTCATTTTAATGCTATATTTTTACTGTTCTTACAGATATGACCTAGAGAAAAATGGCTTTAGGAAACACCTCTTCAGTGAAAGAGTTCATCCTGCTGGGCTTGACACAGCAGCCAGAGCTCCAGCTGCCTCTCTTCTTCCTCTTCTTGGGAATCTATGTGGTCTCCATGGTGGGGAACCTGGGCTTGATTGTTCTGATTGTGTTGAATCCTCACCTGCACACCCCCATGTACTACTTTCTCTTCCACCTTTCCTTCACAGATCTCTGCTACTCCTCTGTCATAATCCCCAGAATGCTGGTGGGTTTTGTGAAGCAGAACATCATCTCTCATGCTGAGTGCATGACTCAGCTCTTTTTCTTTGCTTTCTTTGTTATTGATGAATGTTTCATTTTGACAGCAATGGCCTATGACAGATATGCTGCCATCTGTAAGCCATTGCTTTACCATGTCACCATGTCTCTTCAGGTCTGCCACTTGATGATGATGGGTGTGTATTTGATGGGCTTTGCAGGTGCCATGTCCCACATAGTTTGCATGCTGAGGCTCACCTTCTGTGATGGCAACATCATCAATCACTATGTGTGTGATGTACTTCCTCTCCTTAAACTCTCCTGCACAAGCACTTCCATCAATGAGCTGGTAGTTTTCATTGTTGTGGGTGTCAATGTAATAATACCTAGCCTGACTCTCTTTGTTTCTTACACCTTAATCATTTCTAACATCCTCAGGATCCATTCTGCTGAAGGTAGGTCAAAAGCCTTCAGTACCTGTGGCTCCCATGTGATAGCTGTTTCTCTTTTCTTTGGAGCTGCAGCCTTCATGTATCTTAAGCCTTCTAGTGCATCTATGGATGAAGATAAAGTATCTACCATCTTTTATACTATTGTGGGTCCAATGCTGAATCCTTTTATCTACAGTTTAAAGAATAAAGATGTCCACCTTGCACTAAGAATAATGTTGATGAAAAGGAGGTTTACCTAAGTAGAATCTTTATTTGTTTTGGAACTAAGTCTTATTTTCTGTGAGGTTTACTTTTTAAAAAAATTGGTAGGAGTAGTAAATAATTGACATAGGATTAGCTTGCATTCATGAGTTTCTGGATTTGACCCACAGTTTTTTAAGCCGACAATGACAGGAACCAAAATAACAAATATTTTCAAACACTATGGAATTGTGTAGAATTCCATAGTGTACACAGATTCTACACAGAATTGTCTAGAATCAAAGTTAGGTAACATTTGCAAAATTAAATAAATTATGGAGGAAATTTCAGAAGTAAAGATAGTAGACAGTGAGACATGATTAATGGAGTATCCTTTTAGTGAAGAGACAATATTTTGTCTGTCATTTTTTAAAATATTCATATCTTTTTCAGCATTAAAACTGGATAAACATATAAGTGCAGCAAATTACCAGTAGAGTAGCCTTAGAAATTACCATATTTCTCCTTGGAAATCACGCTCATTTGAATACAATAGACTTGATATTATCTTCAGAATTATCAAAATCAAGAGATTTATTTAAGTGCACATGTTTATTTTATTATTTTGTCATGTGTGCTTGGGGACATTACAACCCTACTCTCTTTCATGGGAGGCAAGTGTCCTATTATTGAGATAAGTCTTAATCACCACTGCAACTAGGGATATTTACAAGTTTTATGTAGCTATCTCAGAGACAGTGTCTCACTACTTTGGTTAGGAACTTCTGGGATGAATTAAAGATGATTTCATTGTACATGCTCCTTAGTTTCTCAAAAGGCTGAGGTAAAGAGAGAAAATGAATGCCCATTTCTCATTGATCTTTAATCATTGTCTTAAAGTAGTTTGGTAAAGAGGAGTTGATGAGTCTGTTTTGACTCCAGTGCTCTGAAATAGTAATTCATAACATTTAAGATAAACAAACCTATAGTAGGTTTTCCCCACATTGACCTGAGGGCCCGTATATGAATATAAGGACCTAGTATGTCTCCAATTAAGAATTTGACTAAGCAAGTTTACTATGTGATGGATAAGTTTATATTTTAAGTATAACTTAGAGTGATCAAGAGATCTATGAAACAAAATTTCCTCTTGCCCGAAAGCCCCAATGGTTTCAGGACAGATGGAGGCTTATGGAATGTTAAGGGTCATTCTTGTACATTTTTAAAGAAACTGTTGTTCATCACAATAATGGTCACAATGTGAACCACTGCTTCTGCTTTTGTAAACAAAGCTTGTTTGTTCAAGAAAACCATGAAAACTGCCTGTCATAAGTTTTCTCAGTGCTATGATTGCACTTAGACATGGTTGTACTTAGGCAAAGATACATATGTATGTAAAAGTAATGTACTCTCCTGATTTCAGTATGCATGTCTGTACACAGATGGGATGTAACCTTATGTTTGAAACTGCCTTTAGTAACTCCTGTCTTTCATGCCTTGGTGCTACATCATTGAAATCTTGACTCCCAGGAATAAGCTGGCCAAATACTACTGAATAAAAACCATTTTTTGTTTGTTTTTGTTTTTTGTTTCTTGTCAGACTGGTGAATATCCCAGGCCAATAACATTTTGATGTCCCAATAACAGATGAGTCTACAGCTGAAGCTGCCAATTTTTGTGATGTTCTTTGGGGACATGAAGGCTTCCATTTTGGGGCCTGGGATATATCTGAGGGACCCAGTGCTTTCTGAAACCATTAGTAGTTTCTCTATGACTAGAATATGAAATAGTAGTACCTACTAGCCTTTAGTTGTGTAGTTAATAATCCGGTCTGCAGCACACATTTAGTGGAATTGGGAGGAAGCTGAGTCTGGTCTTAATTTTCAAATCCTCTGGATTTTCAGGCAGCCTGGATACTGCTCACCCCCATTGTTTGGTTCTCTGAGGACTCCTACCATGGGGTCTGAAAAATTGGGAGGTTTTGCCTTGAGGGAATCACAGAAAAGCTGTGATGAAACTTGTCTGTTGTGTATGTGAATGAAGGTAGCCATCAAATATTTGTTTTTGTATGGTGTACTCTGACTTTATGAGCTTTCCTTTTAAATTTCTGTTTGATGGACTTGTGTTTTCTTGCATACTAATGAACTTGTGGTGTTGAGTGGATTGAACATTCTGTTAAGTATTGTTCTTGAGATAATTAAATAATGTGTGGAAAGCTTCGACTGCAGGTTTTCAGGTGTATTTTAGGTATGGATAATATTAAAATGTTTTGTGCTCTCTTTTTTTTTTTTATTAAAAAGGTAGTGCAGGGGCACCTTCTCCACCAAGTCCCAATAATGGTTGTTTAAAAGATTCCTCCAAAATTCTGTCCTGTATCAGGTGTTTCACTTGGCTTTGTGACAAGGAGAGAAAAACATAATAGCACAGCAGAAGACACTGTGTGCTTTAAAATAGCTAAGCGGTAGATTAATCCCAATGAGGATAATTGCATCTCTATCTATCTATCTATCTATCTATCTATCTATCTATCTATCTGTCTCATCCATTTATTGATTTCATTTAACTCATGGAGACTTTTGTTGAAGTATGAACTTTATCTCAAGATTTGTAAGAGTATTGTGTAAACTACTTTTTAATGTCATTGTACAGTGTTAAAATTTTTGTGGAGAAATTAGCGAAAGAACTGAAAGAGCTGAAGGGGTTTGCAACCCCATAGGAAGAACAACAATATCAACCAACCAGAACCCCCAAAGCTCCCAGGGACTAAACCATCGACCAAGGAGTATACACAGAGGGCTTCAGCTGCATATGTAGCACAGGATGGCCTTGTTGGGCATCTGTGTGAGGAGACGCCCTTGGTCCTGTGAAGGCTTGATGCCCCAGTGTAGGGGATTGTGAAGGTGGGGAGGTGGGAGTGGGTAGCTGCGAGAACACCCTCTTCAAAGCAGTGGGAAGAGGGATGGGAAAGGGGATGACTGAGGTGTAAGGGGTAAACGGGAAAAGGGGATAACATTTGAAATGTAAGTAAAGAAAATATCCAATAAAAAACAAACAAACAAACAAAAAACCAAAAAAAAAAAAAATCAAAACAAAAATTGCAAAATGTCTTAGAAAAAGTTAACAGAAACTTATAACAAAAGTGTTGATTGTTGAAAATTTATACATAGGTAATAATCATTTACTACAAAATTATATATGCAACTTGAATTCAACTCTTGATTTTGTTAAATAGACGTTTTAAAAGAACAACTGTGTAACCTCACCACCATCTTGATTAAAGTGACTATGTGGTATAAACCAACTAAGGTATCAACAACAGTTCTCTAAGGTATTTCACAGTAGGATGGGTGCTTGTTTGATAAATCTTGTCCTATAAATGAAAATAACAGATGAGGACAAAATCATAAAAACTGACTTTATGGAAGACAGAGTTTAAAAACAATAAATTTTTAAAAAGAGATTAAAACTCCACCTATATGCATTTATATAGAAGGATTAAAAATAAAAATGAAAGCTTTCCAGGTTGAAGGCTATAGATAGATAATTGTCTCTTTTACCGTTGCAGTGTTCTTTCCTATAATACCTGAGCAACCAGTAAAATTTGAGAAATCACATTAATGTAGCAATGATAATCAAAGATGTAAGATAAGGATTTTAATAATTTTATCCTTCAAACCTGGTACTACAAATGAGATTTTATTTACTATGTTCAATGACTTTTTGCTCTATTTAAAAAAGGGTAAGAAACAGGTTTTTTTGTTTTTTTTTTTTTTTTTTTTTGTGTTAGATTTTTCTTAGAATAGTGTCATGGAATAAACAAAAATATTTGTCCTTAAATATCATCAATATTCACTGGGTCTGAGATCTTCACTGTTTTGATATATGCAGAGATTCTTCCAGTAATATTACTAACCCTATTTCTTACTTTAAATATAGGACTATGGACAGATACATACTCAAGTTAATAGAATACACTTGCTTACAACCCAGAGCACTAGACCTAAGGGATTTACTTAAAAATGATAAGGACAGAAAATACTCCTAGAAGAAAAACAGAGTAGGTAGGGAAATGAGAGAAACTGTCTCATTGTAGAATCAGCCCAAGTAACTTCCTAGCTTCAGGCTGCTTGTGTCTGGCCAGGTTTTTTGATGCCACCTTGACAGTCATCAACAGGGTCAGACATCTCTAATTGTTTTTCTTTTTAACTGAAATTGCTAGCTGGCTGTACTTGGGGGTATCCAGGTTATGTGGCCCTACCACTCATAGGCAGTGAGGGAGCTTGGGTATGAAAATAATGGCCTCCCTTACCTTCTCCCTTACTTCTTATTACCTCAGCAGTTGGGAGATCTGATCTGGAAGTCACAGGAGCAGGAAAGCTAGCCCTGCTACTCAATGGCTATAGCACTTGGGAATGTGAGGCATGGACTTCACTTGTGCAAAATAATGGAGCTGATAGTGAAGGCACAGTTGAGCCAATCCAAAAGGTGTGACAGCAGGAGAATTGGCTCAGCACCCTGCCAGAGGCAGCACTTGTGAGAGTGGGCCTCATGCCTGTTCTGGGCCGAAAGTATAGCTGCCTCTTGATGCCTGGGTGCAGGACAGCTAGCCCCATGTACATGAGAGCAGGAGAAATGTCCCCGCGTCCTGCCTGTGGCAGCATTGGGAAAGATAGTCAGAGCTGTGCTGGAGAGATCCTTCTGGTGGTGCTGTTGTTGGAGAGGCAGTAGGCTGACCAGCTCAGCTGCCTGCTACCCATGACCAGATCCAGGACTTTGAGTTGGCCAACCTCAAAAACTACACCATCTGTGAAGTGTTGGAACATGTGAAGGAATAGTCTACCTGATCCAAAGCTATAGAATATGCACAACACAGAGCAACAACAGGATTACTGGGAGGGTACCCAATGAGAATCCAGTATTAATGATACGATTAAAGACAGACTCATTGCAATAAACATTTATAAGTGAAGATGTGTGGACAAAGGTAAATATTCTGGGGCACATTGTGACAGGATTAGACATTTCTATGCTTTTTGGGGGTGGGGTGGGGTTGAATTATAATGTTAGAAGGCAGAGATGAAGGGGACTTGGGATCATGATGTTATAATCACAAAAAATTAAAATTAAAAAAATGGAGTATATGTCCTAGAAAAGACCAACACAATTTAATATCTTGAGATAGGCTCTGGACAGGGTTTTGAATAGACTAAGATGGTAGTGATCAGTATCATTCTAGACAAAGGGTAATAGAGGTTTGAGAAACAGATGATTGACCTAGAATGCAATTGGATAAAAGAGAAATTAGGAATGTGGAGAAGGATATAAGAAGCTAAAAATTAAGGCAACATTTATGAGCACCAAAAACTGAGATATTCCCATCTTATGATGCATCAGGAAAATGGCCAAGGTGTTTTGGCAAGAGGTCTATATAATGTTTCTCCTTACCCAAGGTCTATTCAGGCTAACAGACAGTGACTTAAGAATGTATGTCTGGCCTGTTTGCCTTTGCTGATTTTGTTAAACTTTAGGTATTTGTATAAATTAAAAACACAGGTTACTCTGATATTCTGTGATGAGGCAGTATGAAAGGATCAAAAAATAAGTTTCCTAGTGTTTGCACCATAGAGGAATTTTAATCCAGAAACATGGCTGCTCTGGCAAGGATTCAAATCCAAAGAACTTCTAGGCCTCTTTGTCCTGGCTAGAATGATCCACCTTTAATCCCTCTGGCTGGAATGCAGTCACACCCTTAGAACAAACATTTAATCCAAAACAATGAAGGTAATCATTATTTGTGAACAGAAGCAGCCATGTTTGAAAATGATTTATAATTGAGAAACAGACAAAGTGATGAATCAGAGAAAGATTTGACGGAATGAGTCAGAGATAGGACATGTCAAACTCTCACAGGAACAGTATAGGAAAGAGAAGTGTACTGAAAAGAACAAAGCAGATATGTGTGTGTGTGTGTGTGTGTGTGTGTATAATAGATAGATAGATAGATAGATAGATAGATAGATAGATAGATAGATAGGAAGACAATGGCTGTTTTACTTTGATAGTTTTACAGAGACAAGTTGCCGAGAAAATATGTTAGACACAGGAAGAAAGAATGAGCCAGAGAATGAGAATGAGACAGAAGATTAGAATATATTGCCAAAGTTGGTTTGAGGCTGCCTAGACCAATTCAGGCAGATGAGAAGCTAGACTGAATCAGGCAGCTTGGAAGCTTCCAGGCTTAGGCCTAGGGCTAGAACAGAGAAAGAAACTTTCTGTCCCCAGCCCAAGCTATGTATTCACACAGTTTGGGTACAACTTCCATTCCATCCCTTCAACTGAGGAAATAAGAAAATTTTTCTCTGTTGCATTTATGATTTAAAGTTTTGTTTTGATAAAGTGCTTCAATTCAATAATTGTGACTTTTAAGGATCAAACTTAAGAGAAAACACACTGAAATTCTATCCTACTAACTTGTAGACAGTTAAAGATAAGACAAGCAAGTTAATAGTCATTTACCTTGTAAATAATAAAATTATTTAATGTGATCAAAACAAGGCTTTTCATTATGATAAATACAAATATAATTCATTTTATTGGGGCAAGCTTTATTTAGGATTCCAAATATGTTTTCAAGTTTATGTCTAAAGCAAGTAACTTAAAGCAACTAAAGGTTATTTAAAACCATGAAAAATACATATATGACTCTCAAAACTCTTCAGAGATCTGCTGAATATGGCATATAAAACTGTTTAATTATAAAAAGGATTTCTGTGATAGCCAAACATGCCAGCTCCTAACGACAGCCCTATAGTCTTTTAGAAAATAATTCTGCCTGGATTGTGATAATATTAACTACTGGGAAAAAGTGCTCCATGACCCTGTCTAAATGGTGGAGGACCAGGATACTGCAAAACTGATTGTCCCCTTTGGCCTCACTAATGTAGGAGAGTCATTCCTAATATACAGGAAAGTCTTTGGAATCTTTTGGATCTTGTAGTAGAAGGCAGTGTGTGGCAGTCAAAGACTTAATGCTGTCCTATGTGATCATTGAAGACTGGGGCCACTGTGTCTCCATGGAGATTACAGAGATTTCCAAAAAGAGCCTGGGTAATCATCCAGATTGCTGATAAAACTGTCATCTTAATTGAAACAGAGCCCATTTGGTTCATGCTTTGTTTCAAACGTATCCTACTTACACTTATAATAGTGTTGATAGCTAACTATAGCTTTATTATTGCAGTAACAGCTGTCTAATCCATTCATTTCATATGTAAAATCTAGACCTTGGCTTTTCTGGAGCCATTTGGTTCCTGATAATTAAACCCACAAATCTAGGTTTCAATGTAACTTCTTAATATTGTTTTATTTAGCATAACTTGCTACTGCCCTCAGTAATCAAACACTGTGTCACACACACACACACACACACACACACACACACACACACACACACACTGGAATGATAAAAGGAAAGAAAGAAAAGTTCTGCCTTCATCAGACCTGCTTTACCAGAAATATACAGGTTAGATCCCTTACCTACACTTATTCCTCTGGCTACCCCAGCTGTCCTTAGCAGCATTCTGTCCTTGTGGTGCTCCATAGTCCCATCACCTCTTCAACTACATTCATCAGACCTGATGAACAGAAAATATATAAGTTAAATCCCACCCCCCACCCACCAACCTCCTATCTGCCATGTCCCTAGAGCAAACCCAACTGCTGGGAAACTTGCACTTTTCAATGAGTCACATTGTCCATCACAAGGCTACCCACCAGTGGCCTGGTACACCAGGAACATCCAACTTAGGGCCCCTCCTCCAAATACCTGCTAAATCAGGATCATTCAGGGACAGGGGCAAACAGATAGCTAATGGCCAGTATAATAACACAAACAACAAATGCCAATAGGGCACCTACACAGCACAGCTATTCTACTTCAGCAAGCTCTGAATATCCTAAAATAACTAAAACACAGAGAGCTTAAATCTAATCTCATAATGATGATAGACACATTTAAAGAGGAATGAAAAAATCCCTTAAAGATATACAAAAGAATACAATCATACAGGCAGAAGCCTTTAAAGAGAAAACAAATCTCTTAAACAATACAGAAAAATGCTATTAAACAGATGAAGGAAATAGATAAAACAATTTAAGATTTGAAAATGGAAATAGAAGCAATAAAGAAAACACAAACCAAGGTAATTCTGCAGACAGAAAACCTGGGTAAAAGAACAGGAACAAAACATAAGCATCAACAACAGAATACAAGAGATAGAAGAAAGAATCTCAGGCCGAGAAGGTAAGATAGAGGAAATTGATATATATCAGTTCTAGAAAATGTTAAATATAACAATTCTGACAAAAAAAATCCAGAAATCTGGGATACTTTGGAAAGACCAACCTTATAACAATTGGAATAGAAGAAGATGAATGTCCAAGCTCTACAGACCATAAAATAGTTTCAATAAAATCATAGAAGAAAAATTCTACAACCTAAAGAAAGAGATGTCTATAAATATATGAGAGGTTTACAGAGCACTGATTAGATTTGAGCAGAAAAGAAAATCCATCCACCATATAATAATAAAAACACAATATCTAGAGAACAAAGATAGGATATTAAATGAGGTAAAGAAAAAATGCCAAGTGAACTCCAAAGGCAGACCTATCAGAATCACACTAGAGTTTCTATCAGAGGCTCTAATAGCTAGAAGCACCAACTTAGATTATTATACTCAGCAAAACTCTCATTGATATTCCAAGACAAAACAAAATTTAAACAATATCTATAGACAAATCCAGCCTTGCAGAAAATGCTAGAAGGTAAACTCCAACCCAAGGATGTTAACTACAACAAGAAACCACAAGAAATAAGTAACTCAATGCAAATAGAAACAAAAAACAGCACACACAGGTACAAACAGAAACACACACACACACAACCACCACCACCAACAACAAAATAACAGTAATTGAATGCAAAAATACTCCAAAATGATCATTTACCATGATCAGTGAGGTTCATCCCAGGGATATAGGGATGATTCAATACGTGAAAATTCATCAAACAAAATTCATCAAATTCATAAAATAAACAAGCTGATAAAAATCACATGATCATCTCATTAGATGCTGACAAAGCCTTTGATAAAATCTAACACACTTTCCTATTAAAAGTATTGGTGAGACCAAGGTCCCTTCAGGAACCCATGGTGCATACCTAAATGTAATAAAAGCAATTTATAGCAATCCAGTAGCCTACATTAAATTAAATAGGGAGTAACTTAAGCAATTCTTCTAAAATCAGAGATAAAAGGAGCGTACCCAGTCTATCCATATCTGTTTTATATAGTATTTGAAGTTCTAGCTAGAGCAATAAGACAACTAAAATAAATCAAGGGCATAAAAGTTAGAAAGAAAAAAGTCAAAGTATTGCTATTTGCAGATGATACGACAGTATTATATATGTGACCCCAAAAATTCTACCAGAGAACTCTTACAGCTGGTAAACACCTTCACCAAGGTGGCTGGATACAAAATCACCTAAAAAAATTAGTATCCTTTCTTTATACAAATGATAAATGGTCTGACAAATTTGTGAAATAACATCCTTTAGAATAGCCACAAGGAGTATAAAATAACTTTGTTTAACTCTAACCAAGTAAGTGAAAAGCCTGTATGAGGAGAATTTTAAGTCTCTGAAGAAAGAAATTGGTGAAGATATCAGAGGATAGGAAGATCTCCCATGACCACGAATTAATTGGATTAACATCGTAAAAAATGAAATCGCCAATTTACCAAAAGCAATTTGGTAAAGTGAAAAGAGATTCAATGCAATCCTCCTCAAAATTTCAACCAGGAATCTTTACAAACCTTGAAAGAACAATTCTCAACTCTAATGGGGGAACAAACAAACAAACAAATGAACGAACGATCAAAACAACCAACCTAGGATAGCTAAAACAATAATGTACAATAAAATAACTTCTAGAGGTAACATCACCCCTGATTTCAAGCTATACTATAGCATAATAAAACCTGCATGGTATTGGCATAAAAACAGAGGTTGATGAAAGGAGTAGGATCAGAGACCCAGAAATAAACCCATACAGGTATGGATACTTGACATTTGATAAAGATCTCTAAATCATACCATAGAAAAAGAACAACATCTTTAACTAATGGTGCTTGTTTTACTGGATGTTTGCATGCAGAAGAATGCAAGTACATTCATTTCTATCACCCTGCACAAAACCCATGTGCAGGTAGATCAAAAACATCAACATAAAATTGGAGAGAGTGAATCTAATAGAAGAGAAAGTGAGGAAGTATCTTAAACTCATTGGCTCAAGAAACAAATTCCTGAGAACACTACCAATAGCTAAGGAACTAAGATCAGAAATTAATAAATGGAGCCTCATTCAATTAAAAAGCTTTTGCAAGGCTAAGGATATAATCAATAGGACAAAATGACATCCTACAGAATATGAAAATATTGTCATAAACCATATACCTGATAGAGGAGTATTCTCCAAAATATATAAAGAACTCAAGAAATTTAACATTAACAAACCAAGTAGCTCAATTTAAAAATGGGGTACAGAGGTAAACAGACAATTCTCAATAGAGGAATCTCTAATGGCTTAGAAGCACTTAAAGAAATTCTCAATTTCCTTAGTCATCAGGAGTATGCAAATCAAAATGACTCTGAGATTTCATCTTACACCCATCTAATGGCTAAGAAAAAAATTCAAGTGATAGCAAATGCTGTCAAGGATGTGGAGCAAGAGGAAAGCTATTGCATTACTGGTAGGAGTGCAAACTTGTACAAATACTTTGGAAAGCAGTTTGGCAATTTCTCAGAAAATTAGGAAGAGTTCTACCCCCAAACCCAGCTATAACACTGTTCATGTCCCCTAAAAGATGCCCCACTATACCACAGGGACACTTTCTCAACTATGTTCATAGCAAAACACACAATAGCCAGAAATTGAAAACAACAACCTAGATGTCCTTCAACTGAAGATTGGGTAAAGAATATATATATATATATGTATATGTATATGTATATGTATATGTATATATATATATATATATATATATATATATATATATATATATATTACTGCTGAACATTTCAAAACAAAGATATCATTAAATTTGCAGGCAAATGCATGGAACTTGAGAATATCATCCTGAATGAGATCACACAGTTCCAAAAAGATGTGTATGGTTGCAGAAAATATATATGGTCATTAGCCATGAAATGGAGGATAACTATGCTACAATCCAAAAACCCAAGAAAGAACCTGCTCAATAAGGAGGACCCAAAGAAGGATGCAAGAGTCTCTCTTAGAAGAGAAAACAAAATATTCATCAGAGACAAATGGAGAGGGGGAACTTAGTCAGAGAGAGAGAGAGAGAGAGAGTGAGGAGGGGAAATGGGATGATGATCAGGTGTCAGAGTATGGGGTGGGCAATGATAGGAGTAGGGATGGAACTCTGTGAGGGTCATCTGTGTGACTACCTGGAGGTCTGGGTCTATGGAGGATATGTATAGTCTATGGAGGATTTGGAAGCTTAAGTTATGAGGGTCTAAGAAAATGACTAAAGGTACATAATGCAAGTTGTCCATGTGAGGGAAATGATTAGAATATAAAAATAAGTATATAAACTTACCAATGGTATATAATGTTTAGACCTCCAAAATTTAGAGTTTTATATATTAATCAATGGAATTCTTTTTTTTCTTTTTTTTATTAGATATTTTATTTACACTTCAGATGGCATGCCCTATCCCCATTCCCCCCCACCCCCCTTAGGAAACCCCTATCCCAGGGGTTTTCCTTTTTGCATTTATACATTTTTTTAAAAAAATGTTAATCATAGGCTTTATAAGTTTGGAATTGTTCAATCAGAGGTGTAACCTACTGACCGACCTAGATATAACAACTATCTTTGACTGGTGGAGATACATGAATATCTGCCTCCCTGTCTCCCTCCTCTTTCTCTCTTTCATCACCTAGCTTCTCCTCTCCTTCTTCTTCTCCTCTTCTTACTCCTTTTCTTCCTCTCAGTACTCCTCCTACCTTAGCTCCTCCTACACATCACCCTTCCTGTTAAAATGAAACTTTTCTCTCAAAATACAATTAGAGCATAATTATGCCAATCTGTACCAGTGAGGTACAGGATAGTCCTAATACCCAGTCCATCCTTTTGTTGACTAACCAGCTCCTCTGTCATCTATTCTAACTAAAACATTTAGTTCTGAACCTGGCTTTAGAATGAATGTCAGCTGACGACCATCCACTCAAATCTTTTCTCTTAAGGTCAATAGCTATATGTTTTCAACCCCATCAGAAATCCAGAATGACTGAGTTAACTATAATTGTGGAAAGCACAAATCGTAGTTTCTAAAACTTAGCCAATTTATAGAGACCTCTGAACACCTGGACACTCGCTCTACTTCAAAACATTGGAGCATCTGTTCTTCTGCCTTCTGGCCCAGGATCTTCTGACAGACCTTAGTGCTGCAGAATTATTAAGGGCTGATTACTCTGTCTAGGCAGATATAATCAGTCGACTATTCTGAAAGTGTGTCCTTTTCTGGACAGTAATTTGTCTGTAGAAGGATAGTGGCAATTCTTGCCTAGTGGCTGTCTCACCACAACTGGAGTAACTCCAAGGATGCTCAATTTCTTCTTAGAATTCAATATAGGAAGCTGTCCGGAGCAAACAGGTCTCTAATGAAAATGAACATTAATACTGAAATGTTTGTCATGTCAATTCTAAGGATTTCTGATGTTTTGAAAACCAGCTATCCATGTAAGATAATCTGGACTGTTGCCTGTTAACTCCACTCAGCTATTTCTAAATAAAACATAGAGAGCACCCTTATAATATACTCCAAGTCATGAATTTGCTATAGTCCCTTAACTCACAGGCTGACCATCTCAAATCAGTGAGTTAGCGCCCCTATTCCCTGGGCTTGGGGACTAAGGTGGTAAATGTTGGGCTGTCTCTCTAGGGAAAAGTAGTGGTTTTGTCGGAATAGAGAGGATTAGCTAGGGTTTATTGCATAGCCATAACCTATTAGCAGAAATCTGTAAAATTAATATCAAGATGAAGATATAAATTCTTAAATGGCACCAATTTACTTTGTTTACAAATTTTAAGGTTTTCATTGGCATACGCTTCTTAGTGATATAAGAGTGAGACGAATATTGTTACTCTCATAGGCATTGTACCAGTATAACACATTTAGGAATACAAAGCTTAGACCTAGTCCTTCTTTAACTTTTTTTTTTAATCAATGGAATTCTAATAAGCTAATAGTCTAGCCTTGGTAAAGCCCTGATTACTATTATCACAGTCAGAATCTCAAAATTTAAATTTAAAATTTTTTTACCTAAGTATGCACTTAAAAATGTTTCTCATTATGACAAAAATATGTGTCCAGTCTATATGTGTGTATATGTGTATCATGACAGCTACAGTAATGGCTGACCTGGTAGGACATATCCACTGGTACAATGTTGGCATAAGTTTTATAGGAGTAACTAACAACATTTAGATTGGATTTTAGGTTTGCTCCACAGACAAAATTCACTCCAACCATGCTTATTGGGGCCACCTGGTTAATAGGTCATAGGGAAGTATCTATAGCCGTTGCCTGCTATGGATACAGTATAGTATTATAGTATAGTATAGTATGGATTCCTAATGCTTTTCCATTTTACTGGTGCATCTCTCAACCTTCTTCAGAGATGCTTCTTTTAGCAATACATTGAGATCAATCTAGATATCGATAGCTAGTCAATAAGGAGATAATAAGAGATGGTGAGTGCTCAGTCCTAGTACTCCACATCACACCCTTTTACCCAAGTCTCAAGAATCATTCAGGAATAAGGGGTGGAAAAATTGTAAGAACCCAAAGTGATACATTACTATAAGAAAACAATGGTTTTATGATATTCTCTAGAATCTCACAGTGGTAACAATTGTAGGCATAAGACCTAAGTAAAACCAAGCCTGATAAGATTCAAGAATGGAGGGCAGATATGGTCATGAATTCAACCTGAAGCTTAGTAACTATTGGCAGTTGATGAATACTTTGAGAAACCCCATCCATTTCAAGGATGCATCCCTGTCAGGCTACCTGCCATCAGGTAAACGACCCTCATAAACACACACACACACACACACACACACACACACACACACACACTAATACTGAATAGACACGGTGTGTTAAAATATTAAAAAGAACAAATGAATTGGGGAGGCAATAGTGACAGGAGGATGGGGAGAAATTTGAGGGAAGACATCAGGGATGAACTTCATCAGAAAATATTGTATAAGTGTATAAAAATCTCAAACTATGACACAAAAGAAAATTGTATACTTCTAAATGAGTGAAAGTCAACACTATTGTACCAATTTGTAAGTACCATAGCAACAAAGCCTGACCTCTTGGGAAACATAAGCTTTTCCACTTTTAATTAGATTCTTGAGATTATAATTCATAAAACTCTCTTGAGTAATTACCAAGTGGCCCTTGTGACATCAGTAGATGTTATTTACCAGCCATTATTATAAAGACAGCACTGTAGGAAAAGCCACCACCAGAAATCATGGTTTCTCCTCATGGCTCCTCATAATACAAAAGAATGAGGGCTATGGATTTTCTAGTCCAAAATTAATTTCCCTCATCTCCAAAAAGACAAACCAGGTAACAACAGAAAATATATATATTTTTTCTGTAGTAGTCACCTTTATAGCTTCTCCATGCTATTTGTACTTGCCCTCCTGTAAGAGTACAGAAAAGTCAGTAAAGTCACTCGGTCCTGAAGTAGAAATAGAAGTATTGGATTGGATGGGTGCATGATTTTCTATCTGCTACCTAGAACTGAGCAACACAGTGAGACTTGGATGTGCCTTGTTTCTTTTCTTTTGTCATTACCGCTGAGCCTGAAGTAAGAGATGGATGGTCAAGGTAGAAGTAGAACTAAGATGCTATAGAGGTAAAAATGCTCATTGCTCCCCTGAATATTATTTAAAGAAATGGCTTCAATATATTTATGGTTATTTCTTTATCGTAACTCTCATAAAATGTAGTAAACAAAAGCATCGAGAATTGTGAGCTTGAATTTATTCTTCTATTCTGGTTCTTAATCTCATGTTAATGTGGTAGGTTGATGGGTGCTGGGATTTCATTTTAATGCTATGGTTTTACTGTTCTTACAGATATGACCTAGGGAAGAATGGCTTTAGGAAATGCCTCTTCAGTGACACAATTCATCCTGCTGGGCTTGACACAGCAACCAGAGCTGCAGCTGCCTCTCTTCTTTCTCTTCTTGGGAATCTACATTGTCTCTGTGATGGGGAACCTGGGCTTGATTGTCCTGATTGTGTTGAATCCTCACCTGCACACCCCCATGTACTACTTTCTCTTCAACCTTTCCTTCACAGATCTCTGCTACTCCTCTGTCATAATCCCCAGAATGTTGGTGGGTTTTGTGAAGCAGAACATCATCTCTCATACTGAGTGCATGACTCAGCTCTTTTTCTTTGCTTTCTTTGTTATTGATGAATGCTACATTTTGACAGCAATGGCCTATGACAGATATGCTGCCATCTGTAAGCCCCTGCTTTACCAGGTCACCATGTCTCCTCAGGTCTGCCACTTGATAACGATGGGTGTGTATTTGATGGGCTTTTCGGGTGCCATGTCTCACATAGTTTGCATGCTGAGACTCACCTTCTGTGATGGCAACATCATCAATAACTATGTATGTGATGTACATCCTCTCCTTAAACTCTCCTGCACAAGCACCTCCATCAATGAGCTGGTACTTTTCATTGTTGTCAGTGTCAATATAACAGTGCCCAGCCTGACTCTCCTTGTTTCTTATACATTAATTATTTCCAACATCCTCAGCATCCGTTCTGCAGAAGGTAGGTCAAAAGCCTTCAGTACCTGTGGCTCCCATGTGATAGCTGTTTCTCTTTTCTTTGGAGCTGCAGCCTTCATGTATCTTAAGCCTTCTAGTGCATCTGTGGATGACGATAAAATATCTACCATCTTTTATACCATTGTGGGCCCAATGTTGAATCCTTTCATTTACAGTATAAGGAATAAAGATGTCCACATTGCACTGACAAAAACTTTGATGAAAAAGATATTTACCTAATTATAATTAATGTGTTAATTGTTAAAGACATAAAACTTAGGACATATGATGTTTACAACTCTGAGCAGACTGAAGAAGCAGATCATTGTCAGACATTTGTTACTTTCATGAGGCCCTAGATTTGACCTACAGTCTTGAAAAATATTAATGGCTAGAACACCCAAAATAACATAAAGACAAGAATCAGACAAAAAAAAATGGGATGCAAATGTGGAATTAAAATTGTTTAATTATATAAAGTTAAGTCTATTACTGAGGAAATTTCAGACGTAATGACAGCAAAAGGTAAGTAATCCACCATTCTTTTAGGGTAAAGAGAAGCATTTACTCTGTAGTTTTCGAAAATTATATGTAAGTCTTTTTTTCTATATTGAAAACACAAGAGTAACATTTGGGCAGCCTTCTAAATGTATAGTACATTCTACCCTTAGAAATCATGAGGATTTAAGCACAAAATACTGGAGGATATTATGCTGTGTAATAGAAAGGTCAAGATATTTGTAAACATATTTTTTTTTCTATTTTTTCAGTTTATGTGGGGGAGCTCATGTTCAGGCTTTCTTGTATGCTACATAAGTACTCTACCACTGAGCCACCTCTTAAGCACGGGTATTGGAGGTTTGAGTTGAGTACATCTAGAAATCTTATATTGATGTGCCACTGAAATACTGATCTCAGTAATCTTAAAGACAGCATCTTATTTATTCTGTTAATAAACCTCTGAGAATATCTGTAGGCGAGTTGATTTTGAAAAGTTCTTTTGGTCCTCCAAAGGCTAATGGAGAGATGAGAAATGCTTTCTAATTTGATCTTTTCTCTGCAGTCTTAAAATAGTCTGGTAAAGAGGAATTGATAAGTCTGTTGTGATTCCAATGTTCTCAGACTAAAAATGAAACAATTTAGTTAATTGGTGGTAAAGGGAAACTTTATTAGATATTTCCCTCATGAAGTTGAGGGTGGGTATGTGAATCTATGTGTGTGGTATGTCTCCATTTGGAACAATTTTATTATGCAAGTTTTCTATTTATTAGTAGAGGAAATTTGTCTTTTACTCAAATAATCATATAGTATCATTAGCACTCTGTTATTTCCATTTAATAATTCACTTTCATTCTGTCTCAGAGTTCCACATACGGTGATGCAGTTGACTGAAGTAGGAAACATAAGCAGAGCATGCATCCTATTTTAGACATCAAGACTTTTGTAGGCTTTGGTCAAACAGTAGTATAGTTAGATAGTATGTACAGAGAGTCCAAGTTAGAGGTCTTCATTGATTCTTTCTCCGAGGAGCTTGGGGTATCCCAAGGAATAGGGGACATTAGAATCATTAGAGTCAGAGAAAATAAAAGACCCTAAGAAAACATGACCCTCTGAATCAAGTAAACAGTGCACATATAGGCTCACAGAATCTAAAGTGGCAAGCAAGCATGTAGCCTGCATGTGTCTTCACTAGGTCCTCTGCATATATGTTGTGGCTCTTAGCTTGGTGTTTTGTGGGTCTCCTAACTGTGGGAGTGGGAGTGTCTTTGATTCTTTTTGCCTGCTCCTGGGAGTCTTCCCCACATTGGTTTGCTTTGTCTAGATTTGGAATGGAGGATAAGAATATTAAAAGAATACAGCTCTGAAGAAAAGGGAAGGTCCTTGCTATCATGAAAGTAAGATGGTAAAATAATTGTGTCTGTGTTTGTATCAGAAAAACGATACACAATGTCTTGAGCAAATATAATTGTACATTTTACTGTGAACAATTTTCTTCATATCTTGGGTTAACTGGTAGGAAGGGTTCTTTCTGAGTAGATGGCAGGTGACCTGACTGAGGAGAGGGTTCTTTACTGAACATTTAAGCAGATGGACAAGGTGAACTTATTTTCAGAATCAGGAACAACCTTTATGACAATTTGGAATGGTTATGGGAAACAGACTAATGGTATAAAAACAGACAAAGTTGAAGAATATGCATACAAATGTAAATGAGGTTAAATTGGTCCTTTGTAAGGGACAAGAATGAATGTCAGTAAGCACAATAAAAACCAAGACGATATGAATCATACAATGGATGTTACTTTCTTTCTTCCCTCATATTCTGAAGTCTAGTCAATGTTCATTTATAACCAATCTGTAGTGAAATTCATGAAACAAAATTTAAATAACAAAAATTTCTGTGTCCTGTGGGAGAGATGATTTTTCTTTGCTACTTATACACACTTGAAAAATTACTCAGTGACAGTGAAATGTCAGTTGATGCGGCAATACAAATTGAGTGGAGACTGTTAACCACATCTCACTCCTTCCCCTTCAGGAAACTGTGTCAAACAAAAAGACCAGGGAACTGGTCTGGTTTTGAGTCTAGATTCGGTAAGTTTTGAGTCTTTGACCTCTAGATCCTAGATTTTGCACAGCTAATATTAAAACTGCTGTGGTATACAATAAATGAATGTTACAAATTTTAAAAGTACTATATTCTGTGTTTTAAATATTATATGCAAAGGGTATATAACCTTTTTATAAAAGGTTATATGTAACCTTTTTTCACTTATCTTTTCTGAAGTTAGTATGTACTTAATACTTAAAGGCTTTGCAGTGCTTCTCTATGTTTTGTTTTGACTTGAGAAAGATTTGGTTGTATAGCCCAGGGTGGCTATGAAATTATGATCCTCTTGATTTTGTTTCTTGAGTACTGAAATTAAATGCATGCACCACTGCTCCACGCTTTACAACTTCTATGTTGATGTTGGCCTGATGGCAGTTCCACGTAGCTGCCACTTCTAGTATCTGTATAAGCAACTGATCATAGCTTTTGGAGTCTGTTTCAATTATAAGATCAGTTCAAACTTCAATATAAAATGCAAATATAATTTGTCTCATATAAAACATGAATCAGCATATGGAGAAAATAACAAAATTCAAAATTGTTAAGGAAACCTGCTTTTTGTATTACGGGGAATGGATGTAGCATACGTCCATGCTAGAAAAGCATCAGTACTCATGTGTTCATTTTGAAAGGATTTTAATGGGAGAAATAGTACCAAATTCAAATCAATGATACCCAAGAAATCAAGATAACCAGAAGTCATACAATCTCGGTTATTATGTCTGAGACTCATGTACAAGCTGGTGAATGTCTTTAAAGCCTTCTTTCTGAAGACAGGATAAATTGTTGAGCTATCTGTAAAATAGGAGTATATATGTACATATAATTTGATCCTTTTAGTAAAATTATAAGCAGTATGTGATTTTATGTCAGTATAGGTTGACTACTTCCTTTGTCTCTTAGTTACATGAAACACAAAATCAAGCCTTACTAATCTTGATATTGCTGTGTTAGAACAGTTCCATACTGTCTTCACTTCCTTTGCAGATTAGTGGTTATTAAAAGGAATTAAGTGAGTAGTGACCTTAGTGCAAGATCCCACCTATGTAAGCTTATTGTTTATGAATTTGCAGTTGAACAAGGGACAGTTATGTCATGCTAGGTTTCATTATAACCTGTTTTTTTTTTTTTTTTTTTTTTTGGTTTGGACAAATGTAGATACAATTATATGTCAAATTGACAAGTTCATTTTGATGGCTATTATTGCTGGTCAATTTGAATATATTTTCAATGGATTATAATACAGAGCTTATAAAGTTCTCGTGAAAAGGAATTAAAATCTTAGGTTAGAAAATGTGGCATGGTGATTATAAGCCTTTAATCCTGGGAGACAGAGGCAAACCAAATCTCTGAGTTCAAGGCTAGCCTGGTACAGAACAAATTTTAGATAAAGAAAGACATTGCTTCAGGTGTGGTGGTACATGCCTTTAATCCTTGTACTCAGAAGACAGAGTCATGCGAAGTCACTCTACAAAGCAAGTTCCATGACAGGCAGGCTTAGGAAGGAAAAGAAATCATTGAAAACAGAAAACTGGTGAAGATATGATAGAAAAGGGGGCCATGTTCTAGCCCCAGCAAGCAGCAAAATTTGGCAGTTTTAGACATGTAGCTCTGGCTTTATAGTGAGTAGAAGGGGTTACTGGGAAAATCGATGTTGGTTAGCTGTAGCTAAGAAATTAGTGGTGATTAAAAAGAGACTAGCATCACTGAGGTGAAATTTTCTGGAAAGTGTTTTCTGAGTACAAAGAAGCTATGTTTCAGAGATAGACATCGTTTTGGCACCTGGATGTGGTAATGTGATACTAGTTTTGAAGGCATGAAGGGGTCATGGGGAGAAACTGAGGTTTGGTACTATGAGAGGCCAGGAAAGGCAATTGGTGAAGGTGCAGCCTTAGTGTTATTTGATGGCCCAAGACCTTTGAGCTATGAAGAGAATCTATGAGGGGCTATTGGTGAAAATACAGCCCTGTTGTAGCAGAATACCCCATCATTTTAGAGATAAAAGTACTATGGGAGAATTGTGGCCACATTTGAGGAGCCATAGCCTTGTTAGAGAAGGTGTCATTGTAAAGGCAGGGCTTTGAGGTCTCATTGATGCTCAAGTCTGGCCTGTTTAGTTTAGAACTTCTTCCTGTCCGTCTTTGGAAAATGATCCCCTCCTGGCTGCCTGCAGATAAAGATGTAGAGCTCTTGACTCTTTCAACACCAAGTCTGCATGCATGCTACTATGCTTCTCACCATGATGATCATGGACTGAATCTCTGAAACTGTAATTCAGTCCACATTACATGTTTGCTTTTATAAGGATTGCCTTGATCATGGTGTTTCTTCACAGCAATGAAAACCTAACTAAGACATCTAGTTTCTGTATTAAAGAAGAGAGCAAATGCCAGTCTATGTTACATTGCCTAGCCAGGAGTAACAGGGTTGCACAGAAATACACACATGCACACACACACACACACACACACACACACACACACACACACACACACACACACAGAGAGAGAGAGAGAGAGAGAGAGAGAGAGAGAGAGAGAGAGAGAGAGAGAAAGAGAGACAGAGAGAGAGACAGACAGACAGACAGAGACAGAGAGAGGAAGAGGAAGAGGGAGAGAGACCTATATATCTCTATACTCTAACAAACAGTGCTCATATTATAAAATTTCTATTAATTTTTTTATAAAGGGACACAACACGTTGAAATAGAGTATGCAGTTGTTGATATACTAATCAATAAAAACCATAATCTTATAATCAATAATTAATAAAATATGGCAAACTTTACTACTACTAATTATAAACAAGTTTAGGTTTTACTTTAATCATTTGGACATTGGCCTGTGACAATCCTGCTTAGCTCCTTGTCAAGAGAGGCACCTGTAATGTACACAGTTGATGTCAACTTATGGCTGGTACTTTTTTGTGTGGACCAAAATACTTCTGCAATGGTAGGTTTACTCTGAGATGCTTCAGGAAACTACAGAGCATTACCACTGATTTCTAATCTCTCTTACTGTATTTTCATAGGCATTTGCCATAATCAGTATTTCCCATGTCCTATTATCTCACAATATTACTCTCTAATAAGATCTTAAAGGGCAGAGGAATAATACTAACTGCTTTTCAGAATTGGCAGAAAACAATACTAATTAAATAAGGGCCATGGTATTGAAACAGGTTTGTTGAATCGAATAGTGGCCTAAAATATATCCTTAGTATGATGGTTGTGTATGTCTTTAAACCAGAGCTCAGGAGGCATAAGCAAGAGGATCTCTGTGAGTTCAAGCCCAGCCTGGTCTAGAAACTGAACTGCAGAAGAGACAGGGCTGTTTCACAGAGAAAACCTGTCTTAAAAAAACCAAAAACCAAACTGAACCAAAAAAAAAAAAAAAAAAAAGAAGATACTTAAGTACTTTTTGAGCAAAACCAAAACAATTCTTTTGGGAAAATAATAAATCTTCATGCTGAGCTGTAATTGACCAACACAAATTGAACCTGTTTTTCGTTGATTTTTAATTTTGTTTTGTTTAAAATAGAGAAGGAACATGATGTTGGGTCCGTAGGGAGTAATGGAGGAACTGGGGATGAATATGATCAATGCATATCGTATGAAATTCTTAAAAATAAATAAAACTATAAAAATGTTGATTAATGAAAAATAATAACCAACAAAATTAAGAAACAGGAGAACTTGACATTGGATTTTGGAGGCCGACTATGGCAGTCCTAGACAGTTCTGTTCAGCTGTGTGTCATGAGAAGCACGAGGAACCCAGCTGTTTGATGATCTGTAGCTGATGCTTCTCTTCTTATTCCGTAATTCTCAGCAGGGGTTCTTTCAGGCTACTCTCAGACGAGCCAGCCAATGATTTAATATGGTGGATGGCTTGCATTAAGCCTTACTACTCTTGCCTAGCATAGGCTTTCTCTGATAGGGAGTCTTTTGAAGACTTCCTGTAACCCTGCATAAGGTTTTCTCCTACTGCCATCTAGATCTGAGTTTCTTCCACCTGTCTTTTATCTCTCTCTCATATTTTAATTGTTGTAACTTTATAGTGGTCCAAAGCCTTCATCACTCACTCTCCTTCCCTTTCCTTTCATTCTTCACAAGTGTTTATGTGACTTGTTAGTCCGATTTAGGAAAGACACATAAAGTAGTGAGGTGACTCACAACGTTGTGATGTCCAACTAGATTCAGATATTTTCTGTTTGTTTAGAGTGCTTTAAAACTGCATATTCTTTCAGTCTAAAAGCAGGCTGTCATATAATAAACGTGTTTGCTCTGGGAGAAACATTCTTTGGGGTCCTTGAGTTGTAGTTACAGGGCTGATAATAAAAATGAAATTTGTTCTATTTGTACTTTCTAATTTTGACTGAATTTTTTAACCCTAGGCATATAATGAAAAATCAAATACCTGTCTGGAGACAAAAATGATATAATCTGTGCCTCTCGGATAATCATTAGCTTGTCTTTGTTCTGTGGAACCTGTATAAATAAAGAAGCAACATGACTGCTATTCAGTCAAACTGCAAAATTCACTTCTCCATCACTGACTCCTTATTTCTTCTTGAGCCATCCTTTCAAGGCCTTGACTGGCTCTCAGTAGACGTTATTTCCTTAAAGAAAACTGACTCACTTCTCACTAAGAACTTTTAACTCTCAATAGTTCTTTAGAGGTTCACGAGCCCCTCTGACCTCCACATTTCATGTTCATATGTCACAATCTAGGGCTGCTAGGGTAGGGTGAATCTATTTTTTTCTAAAGAGGTAGCATTGTTAGGCTGTCCATGCTCAAATGCATGGCCCTTTTTCTCATGCACCTATAAAGAGCACTGGTTTCATTCCATGCATTAAAAAATGAAGACAAATTTGAGAGTAGGATGTGGCAGACAGGCTTTGAGAGGAATTGGCAAAGGGATGAGGGTTGATTTAATCAAAGCACATTAACATTCTCAGAGAATATGGTAAGGGACAACTAACACTCAAGGCTTGAAAGAGCCTGAGGTGGTGGTGGCTAACTTCAAGCAAAGAGGCAACTAATAGCAAAGGTTTTTGGGAAAGTTCCTTGAAACCTGCTATTGTAGCAGTTTCTGAATACTTCTATATTAGCATTTTATTACTATGAAGAGGCACTATTTCCAAGGGAACTTTTAGTAAGGAGAACAACTGACTGGGGCTGGCTTACATTTTGGAGGTTCAGTCTGTTATCATGGCGAGAATAGTATGGCAGCATGCAGGTAGACATCATGCTATAGGAGCCAAAAGTTCTGCATTCTGATCTTCAGACAGCTAAGGGGACTGGATTTGTTTCACTCTGGACATAGCTTCAGCATTTAAAACCTCATAGCCCACCTTTACAGTGACAAACTTCCTTTAACAACCTCCTTTAACAATACCTCCTCCAATATCCAAATTCAAGGAGATTCACCCAATCTCTTAACTGTAATCCCCTATAAAATCAAAATCAAAAAGTGTATCACATACTTCCAACATATTATGACACAAGATATATACTACCATTCTAAAATGTAGGGAAGGGAGCACAGTGAGAAAACACTGGACTAAAGCAGGACTGAAAACCGGCTGCACAGACTCCAAACTATTCTTCTCCATGTCTAATGTGAAAGTGCTCTTCAGATCTCCAACACATTTCATCTTTGATTGCAACATACTTCTTTCCTTTGGGTTGGTTCCACTCTATGTTAGCAGCTATCCACAGCAGGTGTTGCATGACTCTGGGTTAACCTCTTGGGGTAACCAAGGCAATTCACATTTTATCTTCACAGCTTCTGGAATATAGCTTCTGCTGCTGCTGTTCTTGGTCGTCATCCCATGGTACTGGCATCTCTAAAATGATGGGGTCTTCTGCTGCAACTAGGCTGCACTTTTACCAATAGCTACTCATAGGATGTCTTCACAGTACCAAGCTTCAACTTCTTTGCATAATTTGTTCAGTCTTCAATTGACACTAAGGCCTTTACCAATTGCCTCTCCTGGCCTCTGACAGTGCTATGCCATGCCTCAGCTTCTCTCTCTGTCTCTCTCTCTCTGTCTCTCTCTCTGTCTCTCTCTCTCTGTCTCTCTCTCTGTCTCTCTCTCTCTGTCTCTGTCTCTCTGTCTCTGTCTCTGTCTCTGTCTCTGTCTCTGTCTCTGTCTCTCTGTCTCTCTCTCTCTCTCTCTCTCTCTCTCTGGTTTTTCGAGACAGGAGACAGGGTTTCTCTGTGTAGCCCTGGCTGTCCTGGAACTCACTCTGTAGACCAGGCTGGCCTCGAACTCAGAAATCCATCTGCTTCTGCCTCCCAAGTGCTGGGATTAAAGACGTGCACCATCACTGCCCGGATCAGCTTCTCACTATGACCTTTTATGCCTTCAAAACCAGCACCACCTGGGTGACTCATACATTACCCAGTCTGGCTGCCACCACAAGGTACAACCTTGTTTACCTCACACAGTGATCTTTCTGGGCCTCCATGCAGATCTACCCTTGACACATTCATGACCTCAGAGACTTTTTTATAGTTGCAGGAAGAAACTCATTCCTGCTTCTAAAAATAGAACCATGTGTCCAAACCTATCAAGTTCTGTTCCCTGCTGGGTCTGGAAATTGATCCTCCTCATTCAATTATATCTTCACCAGATTTCTGCTTTTAATGATTCTCTTCACTGACTAAACTTGAATGTCCATGAATTTGCTCTGTAGACAGACCTTGAACTCAGAGATTTGTCTATCAAGTTCTAGGATTAAAGGCATTTACCACCACTCCTGAACTTCATGCATATTAGGCTTCAAGATCCAGATTAAAGGCATGTATTGATCCAGATCAAAAACATGTGTCATTTCAACTCAAGATCTGGATCAGAAGCCTATGTTTTTAAGCCTCAAGATTTGGATCAAAGTCATGATGCCTTCTTGCCTCAAGACTCAGATCAAGTATGCCTTCCATTTCTAGATCATAGTTTATTCCAGATATATTTAACTTGACAATTGAGAATTGTCATCACAATCTACTTCTTGTCAACTTGACACACAGTCTTGTTCAAATGAAAACTGTAACCAGGTCATAATATTGAACACATGCACATACACACACACACACACACACACACACTCACAGACACACACACACTCACAGACACACACAAATACATGCATATATCCATATATATGTATATATATTATGCAGCTATATATGCATGTATTATATAACATATGTATCTATGTATATATATATACACATACATATATACATACATACATACATACATACATACATATCCATTGTACAAATACAAATGTAAAAACTATAACCAGGCCATAATAATGCCTAAAACGATGTAAGTATCCCTCATACAACTGCAAACTCATTGTAAATTTAGAATAGATGGCAGTGTCCCTTGGAGAACATTCTGTTCAGAAGATGGAAGTTTAGCTGTGTAAGGTCTTGCCTCAAGATTTTCACTCCCTTAGGAACTTAGTTCTTTAGTTCCGCTTCCTGGTGCCCCTTTAATTCTTGAACTATACATTTTGTATTTTTCCTATCTCAGGTTGCTATGTTTGATCAAAAGAGTCTTCCTAAGAGTGAGCCACAGGAGCGAGTCTATGCTAGGTTGTTTTGAGGTGTAGTATAAATCTCTTTGTAATCTAAATCTCTTCACCTTAGCCTCAGGCAGATGAACTCTTAGGACAAAGGCAAAAAACAGTCACATTGTTTGCCAGAATGTCACAAAAATAATCTCTAGGCAACAGACTAAAACTCTTCTTCTCTGAAACCTCTTGCACCAGTGTCCAACAGTTAAAGATGTTGAATCCAACTCAACATGCTATACTACCAACTCGATCTTCTAATACTGGGAATGGTTATGTCTTGTCAACTTGTTGGCTAAGAGGGGCCCATAGACTCCCCGTAGCACTGAACATAACAGGCTATTTCCAAGGCTATTGCTTCACTCAACAACCTGATATGAAGACCTTACTGCTGACACTGCTTATGCCATTGAACATGGAGTATTCAGCTAGTACCTAGCTAGAAGCTTCACTCCTGCTGACTACCACTCACAGTGCTGGAAATACTTTGTATGCTACTGGAGGAGAGAAATGACTAAAAATAAAAAAAATAAAACTAATCAAACAAGTTCTTTATCATTTTATATGGAACATATTTTAATGAATCACCAAGTCCCGATCACTATGGGACTTCAATGAATGTATGTTCTGCAGGGCACATTTCAAGTTTTCCCTAAGGAATTTTTGGTCCCTTAGTAATATTGGAGAGTGAGAAATAATTGAGATTCATTTGATCAGTTGCTGAATTTCTTTATATAAATAGAAAAATCTACAATTGTGACATTTTTTCTTTGAGCATTTTATTGTTTTTCCATAGACTTCATGAATCCTGTGCTTTGTTGTCTAGAGAAATGGCATGTGCTTCTTCTCAAATTCTGACATTTGTTTCTAAATTTTGCTTAGTCTTTGTACATTTCCTTGTTTATTGGTTATTTTGTTTATTTATATTTCAAATGTTATCCCCTTTCCTGATTTCCTCTCCAAAACTCCCTATCCCACCCTCCTCCCCCTGCCACCATGAGAATTGCTCCCCACCAACCCACCAACCCACCCACTCAGACCCCACCACCCTAGCATTCCTTTACACTGGGGCATCAAGCCTTCACAGAACCAAGGGCCTCCTCCCTTTGATGCTAGACAAGGCCATCTTCTGCTACATATGCAGCTGGAGCCATGGGTCCCTCTGTATGTATTCTTTGGTTGGTGGTTTAGTCCCTGGGAGCTCTCGGGTGTCTGTTTGGTTGAGTGTTCTTCCTATGGGTTTTATAGGAACCCCTTTAACTCCTTCAGTTCTTCCCCTAACTCCTCCATTAGGGTCCCTTTGCTCAGTCTGATGGTTGGCTGCAAACATCCACATCTGTATCTCTGGTAGAGACTCTCAGGAGACATCTATATTATGCTCCTCTCAGCCAGCTCTTCTTGGCATAAGCAATAGTGTCTGGGTTTGGTGGTTGCATATGGGATAAATCCCCAGGTGGGGCAGTCTCTGGATGGCCTTTCCTGTTTACTCTCTGCTCTACTCTTTGTCCCTGTATTTCTTTTAGGCAGAAGCAATTCTTGGTTAAAACTTTGAGAAGAATGGGTTGCCCCATCCCTCAACCAGTGGCCATGCCTAACCTCTGGATATGGTCTCTACAGCTTCTCTCTTCCCTTTATGTTTTTGGATATTTCAGCTAGTGTTATCCCTGTTGGGTCCTGGGAGGTACATTTGTTTACTTAAAACCAGTACTTTCATGTCCAGTTGTTCAAGACTGAATGTGAAAATCTGGCCAATACTTCAGTTTCTAACCTCTGCTAGTGGCAACAGCATAACTTAATCAGCCCTTAGTCCAGTGTCTTGGTGTTTTTTATGGCTGTTGTTTTCCTGAATCTTTTTTATGATAAACCTTACTGAATTCTCACTTTTATTGTCTCATCTATCTATCTATCTATCTATCTATCTATCTATCTATCTATCTATCTATCATCTATCTATCTATCATCATCTATCTATCATCTATCTCTATTTATCTACCACCAATTATCTCTGATATATTTATTTCTATATCATAACATCTCATACCATCACCATTTTTTCAAGGACCTTCCTTTCTTTTTGTGATTTTCGTTTTCATTGCTACTTCATTGGTCCTGACTCTTAGCTTGTCTTTTGTTGCCACTCACTGTCTGTTGTAATTGCTTTTGCAACTCACGCTACTTCCCTCTCTAGAGCTAGGCATTTCCCTAGTACTTCCTGACCATATTAATCTTTCTAAGTGCTATAGACATTTTAATTTTTTGCCATAAAACACAAACTTTTAATAAGACCCAATAACATTTCAAAAGGAAGATTACATTGATTTTGGCATTTTGGACCTTACTTATACTACACTGTTACAAAATTTCCTCTGATCTCTGTCTAAGCTACAGGTATATGAGGAAACAAATTAAGAAGTATTAGGAAGTCTCAGCATTTCTAGAACACCAGTGGGACCATAAGGGATAGAATCTATAGGTTTTTTTCTGAGCTTTAGTAACTCTGATTTAGAGTTCACTTTGTTAGTTTGATAGATACCTGTGGCCTTATGAATTTCACCTCTATTCACATTCTTGTCTATAAATAAAAACATTGACATCTATTAGTGTTTGCCTATGGGACAAATATTGTGTGTAGTATGTATGTATTGTCAGAAATTCAAAATGGGTGCTCATTTATTCATTCTTTTACACACATTCCTAGAGCATCTCTACCTATATCAGCTTTAATTGCTTTGAGTGCTTCATAAGTAGCTCTGAGGAAAACGGCCAAAAATCACTTTGACACTATGGGCTTAGTTTAAGGAATATGGGTGATGTCTATGAAGAAGACTTTATAATGGAACACATAAAATTTCATCTAGTGATGAAAATTATAAAAAGTCCAATGTATTTGTGACAGGTTTTCTTAATTTTTTTTTTTTTTAATTTGGAGACTGCTCAAGTTGGCAGTAAAAAAAAAAATGTATGTAGAAGTTGATCACGGGTGATTTGAAGGAAGAATGTGGAATAATGGGGAACTCCATGGGGGTGATAGCAGGAGATGGGAAGGAAGACTAGAGAGGGAGTTGGAAGAGGGAATAACTAACTCTTATGAACATTGAAAAAGTCATGTGTAAACCTATTATTGTGCAGGCTTCCTAAAATATATAAAAAGAATTTAAATGGAGTTGTCCTATAATTTGGAGAGACTCATTCTAATAGATATTAGAGGATAATAAATAAAAACCCAGAACCAGGAATAGACTATCTACTTTGGAGTTGTTTACCATCAGTTTACCACAAACCTCAATATTGCAGGCTATTGCCAATGCTTTTTAGGACCCCAAATGAATGAATGAACCTTATTGCAGAAGATATCACATATTTTCAAGGCATGACATAGATAAATTAAGTTTTTGTATCTACCTAGAATTGACTGAAGGGTTAGCAGCATGTATGATTACTTGAAAATTGTTCATGTCTTACGTAAGAAGTTGGTGTGTGAATCTGGTATTGTCCAGCTTTTATAGTGCTAAAAGTTTATAAATTCTATCAAAAGAGAAAAGTAATAATGAGTTCTGCACAGGCTTGAATCATGAAAGCTACATTAACAGCCAAACTGGAAGGACATACCCACTAGTGAAATATTTGTATAAATGTTGAGAGAGTAACCACTTTCTGATAGGATTTTATGCATGAATACAGGCAGCTGTCATACCTAACATGGTTCTTGGAGACTATATAGGTCACAGGTTCTAGGGAAGTATCCATGGCTATTTCTCTGCTGCAGATTCAGCATTAACCTGACTCCTAATGAGTTTTCATTATTCTCATAGATTAGTGCATCTCTAAAACCTTCATCATAGATGCCTCTTTTAGCAGTAGATGGTCAATAGTTTGAAAATAAAAGACTGTGAGTTTTCACTTGTAAATGGGACCTCCACATCATACCTTGTCTCTTGAGTCTCAGGGAACTAGGATAAGTAGGGCTGTGAACTCTGTAATTTCCAGAGGTGATGGATGACTATAGTACAACAGTGTTTTCAGGACTCAACTGGTTTCTGGCTCAAATGAACTCATAGTGGTTACAACAGTATTTATGAGAGCTGGGTAAAATCAAGGCTTCCAAGATTCAAATAGGAAGGGATGGTGTGCTTGTGAAGTTCCACCTCTAGCTGAGGAAATATTTGTAGTCAATGGTTAGTAGGATAAACATAGTATTTTTTTCCTCAAGACTGCAACCCCTGAGAGGCAATCTACACTAAGTAGGTGGCCCTATACTTATACATATATTGGCAGTACTGAGTGGACTTTATAGGCAAAACAATTTAAACAATAAAGAATAATGAAAATAAAATAAGAGAAAAGAACAGAAGAAGTTGTGAGGCAATAGTGGCAGCATGGAGGAAGAAAGAATTGTAGGGGAATATCATGGATGAGTTTGATCAATACACAAGGCATATATCTATAAAGATTTCAGAGAGTAACCACAAAGCAAAGCAATATTGTATACCTCCAAGTAACTGTTTTTTCTGTTAACTAATTTGTCTGTACTATAGCTATAAAGCTTGATCTCTGGGGTAAATAACTGGGAAACATAACATTTTCACATTTTACACAGGCCTTTAAGATTACCAACTCATGAAACCCTCTTGGGTCATTACCAGTTGGCTCTTGTGACATCAGTGGGTGCTATTTACCAACCTCTCTGATAGAGAGGACATTGTAGAAAAGCCACCACTAGAAGTCATGATCCAGAAATATGGCTTTTCAGAACTTAGACGAATGACAGTTCTTGATTCCCCTGTCTAAAATTCAGTTTTCCCCCCACCAAAAATCCAAACCAATAAGAACAAAAAAGAAGGATTTTTGGTTTTTGCTTTTGTCTTTTGGTAAACTGGGCTATACAACTTTACAGTTCATCTGTGTCACTTGTACTTGCCCTTCAGTGAGAGTACAAAAGAATCAGTAAGGTCACTTCTGAGATCACATGTGCAAAGGTAAATATTGAATTGGATGCATGCTTTGCTTTCTATCTAACTATCTCTGAACACTACAGTGAGCTTTGTCTATTCTCTTTTGAGATTACCACTAAGCCTGAAGTAGAAGGGAGATGATTAAGGTGGAAGTATCACTGAGGTGCTACAGAGGCAATAATGGTCATTGCTTCCCTGAATATTATTCCTTAAGAAATGGCTTCGATATATTTATGGTTGTTTCTGTACTGCAACTCCCATAAGATATAAAGAGGAAAGGCACAAAAATGCAGTATTGATTTTATTCTTCGACTCTGGTTCTTAATCTCATGTTAATGTGGAAAGTTTTAAAGGACTGAGATTTCATTTTAATGTTACTATTTTTAATGTTTTTACAGATATGACTTAAGGAAGAATGGCTTTAAGAAATGACTCTTCAGTGACAGGATTCATCCTGCTGGGCTTGACACAGCAGCCAGAGCTCCAGCTGCCCCTCTTCTTCCTCTTCTTGGGAATCTATGTGGTCTCCATGGTGGGGAACCTGGGCTTGATTGTCCTGATTGTGTTGAATCCTCACCTGCACACCCCCATGTACTACTTTCTCTTCAACCTTTCCTTTGTTGATTTCTGCTACTCCTCTGTCATAACTCCCAAAATGCTGGTAAGTTTTGTGACACAGAACATCATCTCTCATGCTGAGTGCATGACTCAGCTCTTTTTCTTTGCATTCTTTGTTATTGATGAATGCTACATTTTGACAGCAATGGCCTATGACAGATATGCTGCCATCTGTAAGCCCCTGCTTTACCAGGTCACCATGTCTCATCAAGTCTGCCACTTCATGATGATGGGTGTGCTTGTGATGGGGTCTGTGGGTGCTGTGGCACATATCATTTGCATGCTGAGACTGACCTTCTGTGATGGCAATATCATCAATCACTACATGTGTGATATACCTCCCCTTCTGAAGCTCTCTTGCACAAGCACTTCCATCAATGAGCTGGTGGTTTTCATTGTTGTGGGTTTTAATGTAACAGTGCCCATTTTGACTATTTTTATTTCTTATGCCTTGATTCTTTCCAATATTCTCAGCATCCATTCTGCAGAGGGTAGGTCAAAAGCCTTTAGTACCTGTGGCTCCCATGTGATAGCTGTTTCTATTTTCTTTGGATCCTTAGCATTCATGTATCTTAAGCCTTCTAGTGCATCTGTGGATGATGATAAAATATCTACCATCTTTTATACCATTGTGGGCCCAATGTTGAATCCTTTCATCTACAGTTTAAGGAATAAGGATGTCCATGTTGCAATACGAAAAACTTTGAACAAAGGTATGTTTGCCTAAGAAGAATCTCTACTTGTTATGAAAGTGAAATCATATGATATATGATGTTTACAATTAGGGAGAGGACTGGAGAAATAACTCATTAGCAGAGATTTTGCTAATAAGCATAAGGCCCTGGGTTTGATGCATGGTCTTCAAAAAGTTCAATGGCAGCAACAACTAAAATAACTCAAAATCCAACTAAATATGGTAAGTATATTATGGCATAAAATTGTTTAATGCTATGTAAAGTTAAGATAACTATGGAGAAAATTTCAGAATACAGTAAAGGATGATTAATCAATCATCTTTTTGAGGTAGAGAAATAAATTTATTGTGTAATTTTCCAAAATCCTATGAATCTGTTTTCAGTACAAGTACATTTTTTTTTAACAGCCATCTACTGGTACAGTACACTCTAGACTTAGAAATCACAAGGATTTAAGGACAAAACACTGAGTGTTAGTATACTCAAAAATGGTAAAGTCCTGATAAATTTTTAAACGTACCCCTTTAAAATATATTTACGTGTGTGTGTTTGTGTGTGTGTTCATACTCAAGCTTTCTTGATTGCTTGGCAAGTACTTTTCCATTGAGCTATGCTTTAAGCCCAACTGTGGAATCTTTGATTAGAGTACAATTAATACTCTCAAAAGATTTGTGTTTCAGTGCCCTAAAAATACTGATTTTAGTAGTCTTAGTGATGGCAGTTCATTTATTTGGTTAATAAACTTCTAGAGACACTTGTAGATTTCATTTAGGAAGGCTCCTTTGTTTCTCCAAAGGGTGAAGGATCGAGTGAACATGCCCTTTTCACTCTTCTATTTTTCTGTAGAGTCTAAAATTAGTTTGGTAAAGAGGAGTTGATGAGTCTGTTGTGATTCCTGTGCTTGCAGACTGAAAAATAAAACAACAGTTTAGATCACTCAGGATACAGAGAAAATACATTAGGAATTTTTTCCCATTGACCTGAGGGTGAGCAAATGAATATTAGGGCCTTCTATATCTTCATTGAGAAGGATTTGACCAACAACTTTACTAATTATTGTTAAAGGAATCTTGTCTTTTTATCAAATAAATTATATTATCACCATTTCTTAGCACTTGGTATTTTCCCTTTTATCACTTTTTTCATAGTCTTACAATTTCTATATACAACGATTGAATGTATTAAAAAGCAAATATAAACTGATGGCCTATGTTATGTTAGATATTCAGATATCTAGATTTTGGTAAAACATTAAAAAATATACCTTTGAGGAAAGCTTAAGATGTGTGTTATCACAGAAAGTTACTGGCTAGTAAGGTGGTAAAAAAATGAATATTTTTCCTTTGAGTTTATATGGGAAAACAACATACAAAGTCTTGGAAGAATGTAACTTTATTGACAATAACTGTCTTATTTTCTGGTGCTGGCTGTTAGGAAGGGCTTTTGCTGAGGAGGTGGCAACAACCTGACTAAAGACAGGGTTACCTAAAGAACATATATATGCAGAGGGAGGAGACTAGCAGAGCTTTAGAGGCAGCAAAGTTCTTGGTGAGGAGGAGGAATGATTTTGTAAAAGAGATAAATGCCATGTGAAAAAGCTAACCCGAAGAATGTGTACAAGTGTGTGAAGAATAATTAACATAAGGTTGACCTGAGGCATTGCAAGGGAAAATAATGACTATGAATAAGCACTATAACAACCATGGTGATATTAAACAAACAACAGAAAGCTTTTTCTTTCTTCCCTTTAAGTCTGAAGCTCAATCTATGTTCTTTTGCTATTAGTCTAGGATCCGTGAACAATTTGTAGTAAAATTCATAAAATAGCAAGTCTTAAATAACAAAACATTTCATGTTCAGTGGAAAGGATGATGGTTTTGTCTAAAGAGAAACCAGTGAATGTTTGCTCAGTGTCCGCTGAAACAGCAGTAGGAATGAGATGGAATCCCTTGATCTTGTCACTTCATGCTTCCATTTAGCTGTAGAAATGGAAAGACCAATGGAATCGGTCTCTGTTAAAATCTGGATTCTGTAAGTTTTGACTCTTTGTCCTCTCAGTCTTACATTTTGGACAGCCAGTAGTAAAACTGTTGTGGTACACATGAAATAAATGATATACATTTTAAAAAGCACTATGTATGGTGTTTTAAATGTTATATTCCAGGTAAATAAATGTAATTTTTTCTCATGCCTTCTCTTGCTCAATATTTCCTTGATACTCAATAGCCTTTCACTGCTTAGTTATGTCTTGCTTTGCCTTAAGAAAAATTCCATTGTGCAGCTCAGCGTGGCTGTGAAATTATGATCCTCTTGACTTTGTCTCTTGAGTACTGAAATTGTATGCATGCACCACTATTCCATGTTTTACAACTTCTATGTTGATGATGGCCTGCTGGGGGTTCTACATAGCTGCCACTGTTATTATCTGTGTAGCAACTGATCATAGTTATTGGTGTTACTGTCACTACAATTGAGTTGAAGGAGAATTTGTGTTAATGCACACTTGGAGTTAACTAAGATTCATTTATATCCATGTAAATATATTTTTTTGTTACAGCTGTAGTAAGATCAATACAAACTATAATCTAGAATGCAAATGTAATTTATCACACATAACACATATAAATCAGAATATGGAGAAAAGAACCAATGGTATATTAAAAATATTTAAGAAAACATACCTTTTGTACTACTGAGACTGGATATAGTGTATTTCCATGCTAGACAAGGACCCATGAATAAACATGTAGTCTGAAAGAATTTTTATTGGAGAAATAGGATCATTCATACACACACACACACACACACACACACACACACACATTTAATGGGAAGCAATAATACCCAGAAATGAATGTAATAACAAGTCATATAAGGTAGTCATTATATCTGCCACTCCTGCACAAGATGATGTATGTATTAAAAGCTTTATTTCTGGAGACAGGATAAAGTTTGGTGTCATTTCTAAAATAGGAGTGAGTATATACATATAGTTGAATCCCCTTAATAAGAATAAAGTAAAAATTCTAAGCAGTAGGTGATATCATGCCAGTGTAGGTTAACAGGTATCTTTTGTTTCTTAGTGATATGAAACACGACGTAAAATCATACTAATCTTGATATTGCTGTTTCATGTTTCAGTGCAGTTCCATACAGTCCTGATATTCTTCATAGAGTAGTGGTTATTATGCAGGTGTTTATCTGCAGAAGATTTTGTTGATATCCCTTTTCCCAGGATAGTGGACTGACTCTAACAGTCCTAGGCTCTTAATGATGCTATTAGTTTAAAACTCATATAAGTAGATTTTCAGTGTTAAGATAAGCCCTAAACCAATCTGACTGGCACTTTTATACTAAAAGAAAATGGAAAAAGGCATAGGTCAGGACTGGGCATACACATAGGAAGGACCAGTTGACAACAGGGCATAAGCACAAAGATCTGTAAATCAAACTGAGAAACCTTAGAAGAAATGGACTTGGCAATGGACTTCTGGACTCCTGGGCTGCAAGAATTTGCACTATTATTGTTTAAATTATCCAGTCTGTTGCACTAACATTCTTTAGATGGTAGAGTTAAACTGTTATAAAAAATGCAAGTTTTGACCTTTGCTTGCCAGGTATTAAATTATAAGAGTTATACATGCTTTGAAGTGTTTTATCATAGAGCTACATATAGGAATTTCTTTTTACCTTTGTATTTGAAACAAGGTCTCACTGAGTTGTGCAATCTGACCGTAACCTGTTCTAGACTCTAGGTAGGTCTTTAATTCAGTATCCAGTGTTGCTAATAAGTATTATAGGCATGAGTCACTAAGCTCAGCTGTTTTATGTTCTTAAGAGCCTAAGGTGATAAAAACAAAAATAAATATCAAACAAAAATACTGCCAGTTATGGTGATACATAGGAGTCTAAAGCATGAAAAGGCTTAGTTCAGGGCCTTCTTGAATCACATATTTAATTCCAACCCAACTTGTGATATATAAGGAGACAGTGTCTTCAAAATCATTTAACCAACCAAGTGACCAACCACCTAAAGAAACAACCAAACAACCAACTGAACAACAACAAACCAAAAAATAAGCCAAATAAATAATTAAATTAGAAAAAACAAAGCCAAAATAGTAAAAGTGAAATAAAAACTCTGAAACTTTGGAAAGATGAAATTTTGTGTAAAGAAATATAATTTTAATTTGATGAATAATAATCACATATAGTTAAATGGCAATTTTCTAAAGTGACGTATATTGTTTACCTGAAAGGCAAATTGATGCACTATGACCTTGAGAACAAAATAGATAGGGGTAGAGAACGCAAATTTATGCTTCTTGAGGAAGAAAAGATTGTTTTCAAAGTGGCATCTGAACACTGATTTGCATGAAGAAGAAGAAGGAGAAGGAGAAGGAGAAAAAGAAGGAGGAGAAGGAAAAGGAGAAGGAGAAGGAGGAGGAGGAGGAGGAGGAGGAGGAGGAGAAGAAGAAGAAGAAGAAGAAGAAGAAGAAGAAGAAGAAGAAGAAGAAGAAGAAGAAGAAGAAGAAGAAGAAAACTTATAGCAAGTACACTGCTCATTATCACCTTGCTGATATCAGAAACAACACTGGATGCTGATATATCATTTGCCATTTGTGCTGTCTATGCCAAGTGTAATAATAGTCTATGCCAGAATGACTTTGGTGACTAACGTCTCATGTCTCACATTTTGTAGGTAAAGAATGATCTCATTGTTGTGCAATTCTATGTTTGCTTTTTTCAATATATACAGTTCACTAATCAAGTATGAGTATTTAATATTTTCTTATACTTGCATGTATCATTTCTTGAATAGAGAACCTTTGAACACATTTTTTCTAATAAGATATATTTTGGTGGGAAAAGCATCCCATATTAGGGGAAAATCCCATTAGAAACCTTTCAAACTCTATAAAATAAAATATAAGCCTAATGCACTTGCTCTAATTTTCTATCCCAAACATTCATTTTGGAGATGTCAGTTACAAATAATTTATTTTTATTGTTTATGTAAAAGAGATGATTAAAACATTAATGAAGTGTATACTTTTTTGATTAATTTTGGAAAACTCTTATTTTATTAAGTAATCATAAAATATTCAGACATATTTTATATTTGCAAAATAATGCCCCATACATCATAGAAACATCTTTCTTAATATGCTACATATGATCTATATCACTTTAATGGTCAAAAGACACAATATTAAATTTACTTTTACTGAGGGCTAATCTTTTTATTCCAGAAACATCATTATTTTTCACTGGCTCAAAGTCCATATGCATTGGCTATTGAGAAAGGAGCCCAAGGAATCAAGGGTGAGATATTAGAAAGAAAATTACATGTTTATAAAGTCAGCCAAGCAAGATGGTGGCTAGTGTCCAGATTGAGGATCTTAACTCAGCACTAATTTAAGTTCCATTTGGCTTTGCAAGGGTTAAAGTCAAGTTTACGTTAGGAAATTGCTGGTGAGTAGAGACTTGTAGACAGTGCTCTGCAGGTGTAAAACCTTGCTGTTCCCAATTTGTCGCTCATGATGTCTATACTGCATATCTCAATCTCCTACTGTCATATTCTGAATGTCTAGAATGACTTGTGTACAAAAATGATCTGACCAAATAACAAGATAATAAGATAATAGATAAGATAGATAATAAGATATAGCACAAATGCAGACATGTGAAGTTTATGCTCTATTTTATTACCCTCTAACAATCCACAGGTACTGAGTACCAGCCTCAGCTTGGTGAGGGGGTTCCTGAGGAAGGGACGTTTGGGAGTGGCAAAAGAAGAACTCAAAGTCAATTTGAGGGTTCAAGCTGACAGTCTGTCTTCTGCTTGAGACTACTCTCTAGAAAGACCTAGATAGCTCAGCTCTTACAGACCAGAGCCCAGCCTTTTATTTACATATCAAATTAATCATTCACCCCAGATTCCCTTTGGATTATCCCATGAATCAGCATTTTATGACCTTAGCCCCTTGAGTGTTAGAGAAGACAGTAAGTACATTTTTAAACTACCAGTTGAACTTAGAGATCTGTGTGACTTTTTGGGTATAAACAATAAGTTTTCCTAGGTGGGAACTTGCATTGAGATCACTACTCCTAACACTCCTGGATGTAAACATGCTGTGTCCCAGGCTGACCTTGAATTCAGGATATACCTGCCTTTAGAAATATAAAAAATGGCCTTAGCTTGGTGGGATCCCGCCCTGAAATCACCACTCTCTAATTCTCTTATCTCCTTCCTTATGTCTTTATGACATGCTGGCTCATTAATGTAGAGCTGCCTTTTTTCTTTTAGGTACATGAAATCTTTCATACAATTCATATTGCATTCTTATATTTTGCATACTTCAAACATTTATGCTCTTGCACTTAAGTTTTCAGAGTTTGTTTCCACAGCCTTAAGGGTTGTTCTGAAGGTCTCAGCATTTACCACCTTGCTGAGCAACACAGACACACCCTCAACACCCAGATCCATGCAGTTTCTAATTATCATGGAGTCATTAACCTTAGCAGGGAAAATCTTCCCCAATAATCTTGGCAGGAGAATATTTCCTCAAAAAGGAAAATGAATATATATATATACATACATATATATATGTGTATATATATATATATATATATATATATATATATATATATATATACATATTTACACAAACAAGCCTCACATCTAGCAACAGTCAACACTCATGGAAGCCCACACATTGTTAGCTGTGTTCCATGGCATAACAACATTTCATGATGTCTGTTGTGCAGACATGCAGGACTCTGTACACAGGCCCAACTAAAGAGTCTGATTTCAGCAAAACTCCAGGAAACCATTGTCATCATAAACCCACAAGTCAGCAAAAATATTTATAGCAAATCAAAGAGAAAAGGCATAAGATACATGATCTTGAATTATCCTTCTATTTTGGCTCTTAGTCTCATTTTAACGTGGTATTTTGAAAAGTGCTGGGATTACATTTTGTTTTTATTGGTCATTTTTTGTTTACATTTTAAATGTTGTCCCTCTTCCCAGTTTCCCCTCTGCAAATCTCGTATCCTATCCCCCAGCCTCTTTGTCTCTAAGAAGGTGCTCCTCCCCTTACCCATTCACTCTTATCTCACCCCTCTTGCATCTCCCTACTCCGAGGCATCAACCCTCCACAGGATCAATGGCCTCATGTCCCATTGGTGCTATATGTGTAGCTAGAGTTATGAACCCATTCATGTATACTGTTTGGTTGGTGGTTTAGTCACTGGGAGCTCTGGGGGATCCAGTTACTTGATATTGTTGTTCTTCCTATGTAGTTGCAATCTTTTTCATGTCCTTCAGTCCTTCCACTAATTGTTATATTGAGGTCCCTAGGCTCAGCTCGATGGTTGGCTGTAAGTATCTGCATATATATTAGTCAGGTTCTGGCAGAGCTTCTCAGGGGACAGCTATACCGAGATTCTATGTGGGAGCACTTCTTGGCATCAGAAACAGTGTTGGAGTTTGGTTTCTGCAGATGGGATGGATCCCAATGTTGGGTGGTCTCTGGATGGTCTTTCTTTAGTCTCTGTTCCATTTTTTTCTCCCTGTGTTTCCTTTGGACAGGAACAATTCTGCATTATAAATTTTGAGATAGGTTGGTGACCCCATCCCTCAACTCGTGGCCTGTGCTTATCTACTAGAGGTGACCTTTGCAGGTTCTATCTCCTCTTTGTCAGGTATTTTGGCTAGTGTCAACCATGTTGGGTCCTGGGGACCTCTTGCTTCCCTGGCACCTGGAACTTTCTACTGGCAATCCCCAGTTTCCAACCCCATTCTGTTATATATTCTCATCATTTCTCTGACCCTCTGGACTTCTCTCTTGTCTCTTCCCATATTTTGTCCTGCCCTTCTTTTTCCTCCCCTCCCATCTCCCACCTAGGTCCCTTTATCCTTTTGCCTCCCATGATTATTTTGTTTCCTCTTTTAATTAGAATTAAAGCATCCACACTTCAGTCTTCCAACTTGTTAAGCTTCATATGGTCTGTGAGTTGTATCCTGGGTATTCTGAGCTTTTAGGCTAATGTCCACTTATTAGTGAATACTTACTATGTGTGTCCTTTTGTGTTTGGGTTACCTCACACAGGATGATATTTTCTAGTTCCATCCATTTGCCTGCAAAATTCACAAAGTCATTATTTTTAATAGCCAAGTAGTACTCCATTGTCTAAATGTACCACATTGTCTGTATCCATTCCTTAATTGAGGGGCATCTGAGTTGTTTACAGGTTCTGGTTATTATAAATAAGGCTGCTATGAACATAGAGAAGCACATGTCCTTGTTATATGTTGGAGCATCTTTTGAGTATATCCATAATGCATTTAAATATGTATATATGAAAGGAATTTAGGTTACAAAGCGGGTTTATAAACACTAAGGTGCAGAAGTCAAATGAAATATAAGAAGATATAGCAGGAAATATGCGATGAGTCATAGAATTTTTATGCGTAAGTCTTTCTCATGTTACTATTTATGATAAATATATGTAACACCAATTTTGAAGAGAAATAACTTTGATCTGAAACAATTAATTTAATAGTATATATGAAATATTCATGTATAAAACCTTTAAAACCTTTTATCAAATATAAAACATTACAATTATTCAAAAATTAGCCTTTGAATATTCTAAAAAGTGCTGATTTACAACCTGTGTGTATTTTTATTATAAAGACTGCAGCCAAAATATCACTTGGAAACACATATAAGCAGGATATATTTCAAATTTATGGAGCTTAAACCATCTAAGAAAAGTACATTAATCAGGATACAGAAGCTTTTCTTTTAAGATGAAGGACTTTTTTTTTTTTTTTTTTTTTTTTTTTTTTGGTCTCTGAAAACTCAATAGAACTGTGACACTTCAAATTGGCTTTTCTACCAGGAGATATTATACATTACAATGATGAAATAGATCCCTGTCTTTTATGAATCCTTCTTAAAGAAACTCTTTGTCATGTTCTCATTTAGTTTTTGGATAAAGCTTGCTCCCTGGCTACTTCCTGAACCCTTTGGCTTTAATTTATTTATCTGATATTGAATTAAAGTTAAGATGGAGGATAAAGATACAACATTTGTTGCACCCCATTGATTTTAAATAGTAACTAATCATGCCCCTATTGGCATACATGGATGAAATATTTTAAATTCAACTGAAGATTCTGTGGTTTCTTTAGATATTCTCAAAAATTGTATTGTTTTTACTATCTTCAAAGGGTTTCCCTTCTAGTCCAAACATGACCACACTCCAGGGAATGCTGCTGTCTTTAAATGGTGCACTTCTAAGGTCCAAAATATGACCTCTTACACTCACTTGAAATCCTGCATGATACTCTCCTAGGGTTGCAAACTTTATAGATGATTCATGCAGAAAAACTAATAATTTCAAAGTAAATTGATTTGCTTCATTTGAAATGTATAAACTCTTTAAATTATAAATTATAAACCACAGTCGCTATTAAATGTTTCTTACTTGTTTTAATATGTAAAAGTAGAATACTAAATTGACCAAATTGAGATACTACCATCTGTATCTTTAAAGAACCTAACATGAAATCACAGAAGTCTATAGATTATTTAGGTTAACTAAAAGCTCCAGATATTTTATTTAATGTAGATAGATATACAAAATATGGCTCAATAGCCAGATACACAAATAGATCGGCAGTTAAATAGATATGAAATATAGTTATGTCAGAGTCTTAATGTCTGGTAACTGTCAAGGTTACCTGTCCCCATGAATATCCATGTACATAGTCTTTCCAGTAAAGGTAAGCCAATATCGCCATCTTTTGGAACCTGCCAATATTGAGTTTGTAATTATACTGTGTAAGAAAGATCAGGTTTGGTGAACCCCTCAGTCAACGACTTCCACAATTCTCAGTGGGTATGTACCTGTCCTACTAAAATGGACAAAATCTTATAAGATCCTTTGTTTGTCTTGTCTTTTTCCTTAACTTTGAGAAAATGTGACATTGGAACATTGTTTGCTTTATTTTTTTACATATGATGAATATATTCAGGTGTACTCTATGAATTACAAAGGCACATTCACTTTAAGAGTTTCAAAAGAAACTGCTTTCACTAGCACCTTATTCAGACAGACAAGTATACATGAATAGGATCTGAAGTACAGCTGGATGATGTCACAACAGGATTTTACCATTTCCACAATTTCTCATTCTGTAAAATATGTGTACTATTTAAAAATAATATTAGTGAAATCCTTGGGTGTTTTTTCCATTTTTTATTTAGAGTGTATTTTTTTTTGTCAAATTATGGAAAATAGTTTTTCAAATGATATAGTAAATCTATGCGAGGGTTGCATTTTCTTATTGCACATACTGTTTCTTATTTTGCACTAGTAAGTTTTTGAAAATGTAATTTAAATGTCTGTCCTCTTCTGTACATTCTCCCATGGAAAGCATCATATCTCCTTTAACTGCTGGATGTGACACATATGCAAGGAACTGGTCAAAACTATCACATAAATCATTTTAACCTGCATGCAGTGTATTATATTTCTGTTGGTCAGAATTTTCATACCTAGATGAAATTAAGCCAGCATAAACTACATTTTTATCATCTCCTCACTGTATGTAAAGGATTACAGTCAGTGAGGAATTTAGGATACTGAATAATAATGATGATATCAAATGATGTGAAGACTTCCCACAAGCTCATCATGCAAAGCAGTCTATAGATCCAGTGAAACCCTCACCAAAATTTTAATACAATTCTCCACAAAAATAGAAAACCCGTGAGTACCACTCCCACATATAACATATATTTATATACTTATATATAAAATTTACTTAAATGAATATGGGTTTGGTTTTTGGGTAGAATTTATAACTATTTACAAAATGGTCTTAATCACTTTGGGAAATTTGTCTCATTTATATGAAGGGGTTGATTTTTTATAAAATAAAAATACAAATTCTGAAGTGTTGTTGAAGATGGCCTTGTGTTGGAATTATAATCATTCATTTCAGATATGACTTGTTATGTGAAAATACATAAGTACACCTTTGTCATAAATATGCTAATTTGCCCTGAGAAAAAATGATCTACATTTCAAAAAACTGCTTCAGAGGCTGAGAGACTGATTCAGTGAGTAAAGCCCTTGCTGCTCACCTGTGAGGACTAACAACTGCTACATGATTCAGCACATAAGTCCCACCTAGCTCTTCCCACCATATAATAATGATACTGTGTTATGACCAATCAGCCCTTTCCACCTATACCCTCAAAAATGCTGTAAGGAAAGTCTCTTAGCCTATGGCCAGTGCCACCACTGACCAGCTTGAGAATTGTTCTTGTTATCTCTGTGAAGAATTGAGTTGGAGTTTTAATGAGAACTGCATTGAACCTGTATTTTTTTCAGTAACATGACATTTTTACTATGTTAATCCTGCTGATCCATGAGTGTGGGAGATCTTTCCATCTTCTGAGGTTTTCTCTAATTTCTTTCTTCAGAGACTTGAAGTTCTTCTCATATGGATCTTTCTCTTGCTTGGTTAGAGTCATACCAAGATATTTTATATTATTTGTAACTATTGTGAAGGGTGTTGTTCCCCTAATTTTTTCCTCAGCCCATTTAGCCTTTGTGTAGAGGAAAGCTACCAATTTTTTTGAGTTAATTTTATATACAGCAACTTTGCTGAAGTTGTTTGTTAGCTGTAAGAGTTCTCTGGTAGAATTTTTGGGGTTACTTATGTATACTATCATATCATCTGCAAATAGTGATGTCTTGACTTCTTCCTTTCCAATATGTATCCCTTTGAACTCCTTTCATTGTCTAATTTCTCTAGCCAGAGCATCAAATACTATATTGAATAAATAGAGAGTGAGCAGCCTTGTCTTGTTCCTGATTTTAGTGGAATTGCTTCAAGTTTCTCTCCATTTAACTTGATATTGACTGTGAGTTTACTTTATATTGCTTTTATTATGTTTAGGTATGTGCCTTGCATTCCTAATCTTTCTAAGACTTTTAACATGAAGGGGTGTTGTATTTTGTCAAAGGTTTTTCAGTATCTAATGAGATGAACTTGTATTATTTCCCTTTTGAGTTTTTTATATAATGGATTACTTTGGTGAATTTTCTTATATTGAATCTTCCTTGTAACCCTGAGATGAAGCCTACTTAATCATGGTGACTGATCATTTGTGGTCTTGAATTCTGTTTGTGAGAATTTTATTGAGTATTTTTACATCAGTATTCAGAAGGGAAATTGGTCTGAAGTTCTCTTTCTTTATTGGGTCTTTGTGTGGTTTAGGTATCAGCATAATTGTGGCTTTATAAATGAATTAGGTAGCATTCCTTCTGCTTTCAATTTGTGGAATAGATTGAGAAGTATTGGTATTAGGTCTTCTTTGAAGGTCTGTTAGAATTCTGCACTAAAATAATCTGGTCCTCAGATTTTTTTATTGTTGTAGGTTGTTTGGGGGATTTTAATGACTACTTCTATTTCTTTGGGGTTTATGGGACTGTTAAGATGCTTTATTTGATCCCGAGTTAACATTCTAAGCAAGCATATAAGATTTCACCTAGTGAAAGAAAGCATGGAGAATCCACATATATGTGACTTGCTTTCTTGCTCTTCTATTTTGAGAGTGCCTACATTAGCAGAATTAAAATATATGTAAATCCAGAGCACTGGTGATATCAAGGAAGACTGAGAATAACAGAACAGGAAGGATTGGGTAGGACAGGGGGAAGGAGGGCAGAATCAAGAATGGAGTTTGAAAAGAGAATAACTAGCATTAAGGACATTTGAGAAATTATGTGTAAGCATATTGCTGTACAAGCTTTCCAAAATATAGTCATGTATAAAACGGGTTTAAGTAAAGTTACCCTATAATTGTGAGACAGTGTTTCTCCTACCACACACTATCTAATAAAAACAAAATTCATTGCTTTTGGGTACCCTTTTTGGTTGTTTGCCAGTTGTGTTCCATAGCCACCCCCCAATATTTCAGACTATTGTCATTGTTCATGATTGTACCTATAACTTGATGTTGAGATATTATTGGTGAAGATACCATATATTCAAGTCATAAAGTGGAGAAGCAAATCTTGTATCTGCCTAGAAGCTTTATTTCTATTGTCTAGCTTTTATAGTGTTTAATGTCTAGGCATGTTATCACAGGTGAATAGTAATAATCAATTTTACATAGCTGTGAATTCTGAAACCTACAATAATGGCTGAGAAGGCAAGATACATGCTCTTATGCAATATTGGTACAAGTGTTGTTGGAGTAAACAACCACTTTCCATTTGTATTTCAGGATTGTTCCATAGGCAGAAATTAACATGGTTCTTGTAGCCAACTACTTGAGATTAGATAGGTCGCAGGCCCTGGAAAAGTACTTAAGACTGTTTTTTAGTTGTGGATATACTTTAAAATTGACTAAATGCTTAATAAATTTTCATTATACATTATACCTGTAGATTTGTACATCTCTCTCCCTCATCAGAGATGCTTCTTTAGGTAGGAGATAGTGATTAGCACAAACATCCATCATTGAGAACTAGGCAGTAATTAAGAATCTGGGAGTGTTCAATCCTAAATAGGATCTTCATCCCTTCACCCAAGTTACAGGCATCATAAGGGAAATAGGAATCAAAAAATTGTAAGAGACCAAGGTGATAGATGAATAAATTAAAACAATATGTTTTGGACTCAAGAAGTTCACTGGTCAAATGAACCCACAGTAATCTCAATAATATATATATATATATATATATATATATATATATATATATATACATTCAAGGACATCACAGGTGTTGAAAGAGGATATGGTCATAAAGTTTCACCTCTGGCCAAGAAACTATTAACAATTGATGGTTACTGGGAGAAAAAGAGTTGATTTAAAAAAAAATTGGATGGCCCCTGAAAGGCACTTAAATTTCCATAGGTACCACTACAGTTATATACATAGTGGCAGTTCTGAGTGGACTCAGTGTGTAAAAAAAAAAGAGAGAAAAAAAGAAAAGATAAAGGGATAACGAAAGGAGGATGTGGGAGGGATTGTAGGAGAAGCAATTGGCAAATGAATCAAAGCAAAATTCAAACAAGAAAAGTCAAACAAAATTTTATAAACTCTAATATGGCAATGTCTTCAGTATTGAACTAATTGTAAGATCCATAGCAACAAAGTCTGATCTCTGGGGGAAAAATAACTGGGAAACAGAAGCTTTCCAATTTTTAATCAGGTCCCTGAGATTATAAACTCAGAAAACTCTCTTGGGTCCCAATCAGCAGGCTCTTGAGATATCAGTAGATGCTATTTACCAACCTCTGGACTAGAGAAGACATTCTTGGAAAAGCCACCACAAAATATGATAATATAGAATCATGGCCTTTCTTAATCTTGAGGAATAAGAGGTCTGACTTCACCAGTCCTAAATTAATTTTTCTCATTGCCAGAAAGACAAATGTAGTAATAACATTGAGATTTTTTTGTTTCTTGTTTTATTCTGAGCTATACACCTTTAGAGTTCTCCAATGATGTGAGTACTTGTAAGTATAAGAGTAGAGAAGAAAAGATAGTAAATTCATTTTTGAGGTCCCCATGTACAAAGGTAAGTTTTGAAGGCACACTTGCTTGTTGGTTTTATCTTTCCCCTTAAAGTACATTTGAGTGAGCCTTTGAGTCTCTGATGTACCTGTCCTTCTTTTAGGATTATCACTTGGGAGGAACTGTCAAGGTAGAAGTAGAACAGAGATGCTACAGAAGCGAGAATGATCATTGGTGCCATAAATAATATTTCCAAGGAAATGGCCTGTTATATATTTATGTTTTGTTTTAAACCATAAGCGTCAGATATTGAAAACCAGTACCGAGAAGGATGGGATTACTTTTATCCTTCCATGTTAGTTCTTAGTTTTATTTTAAGAAAATTGGTGGAAGAGGGCTAGGATTTTATTCTAATGTTACTATTTTTACTATTCTTACTTAGACGTGATCTTGGGAAGAATGGCCTTTAGCAATGACTCTTCAGTGAAGGAGTTCATCCTGCTGGGCTTGACACAGCAGCCAGAGCTCCAGCTGCCTCTCTTCTTTCTCTTCTTGGGAATCTATGTGGTCTCCATGGTGGGGAACCTGGGCTTGATTGTTCTGATTGTGTTGAATCCCCACCTGCACACCCCCATGTACTACTTTCTCTTCAACCTTTCCTTTATTGATCTCTGCTACTCCACTGTCATAACCCCCAGAATGCTGGTGGGTTTTGTGAAGCAGAACATCATCTCTCATGCTGAGTGCATGACTCAGCTCTTTTTCTTCTGCTTCTTTGTTATTGATGAATGCTACATTTTGACAGCAATGGCCTATGACAGATATGCTGCCATCTGTAAGCCCCTGCTTTACCATGTCACCATGTCTCATCGGGTCTGCCATTTGATGATGATGGGAGTATATGTGATGGGGCTTGTGGGTGCCATGGCCCATACTGGTAGTATGCTAAGCCTTACCTTCTGTGACGGCAACATCATCAATCACTACATGTGCGATATACCCCCTCTCCAGAAGCTCTCCTGCACAAGCATCTCCAGCAATGAACTGGTGGTTTTCACTGTTGTGGGTGTCAACGTAATCATACCCAGTCTGACTGTTTTTATTTCTTACACTTTGATTATTTCCAACATCCTCAGCATCCGTTCTGCTGAAGGTAGGTCAAAAGCCTTCAGTACCTGTGGTTCCCATATGATAGCTGTTTCTCTTTTCTACGGAGCTTCAGCCTTCATGTATCTTAAGCCTTCTAGTGCATCTGTGGATGATGATAAAATATCTACCATCTTTTATACCATTGTCGGCCCAATGTTAAATCCTTTCATCTACAGCTTAAGGAATAAGGATGTTCACATTGCACTGAGAAAAACCTTGAAAAAAAGCATGTTTATCTAAGAAGAATTAGTATTTACTATGAGAGGAAAATCTTACGGTCTGCCAGGTTTACAATTATGGAGAAGACTGAAGGAATAACTCAGTGGCAGAGCTTTTGTTTATAAGCATAAGGCCCTGGATTTGGATCACAATTTTGGAAAGCTTCAATGGTAAAAATAAGTAAAATAACTCTAAATCCAAATAAATATGATAAGAATATTATGGAATCAAAATTATTTAACAGTGTGTAAAATTCAGTAAATTATGGAGAAAATGTCACCAATGCTCCAGAAATGACTTCAGTAGTCCTACTGATTCACAGGCTAGACTTAGAATTATTTCTTTGGTCTATCATTTGTGTCCCATTTGGGGAAAATTATAAGTTTGCCAATGTATCCGTAAAAAATGTCACACAAGAGATTTTGGTTTATTGTTATATGTAATTGGCAATTCAAGTTTTATGTAATTAATCATACATGTCCCAGTTCTTTCCAAAACAGAAAAAAAATGCAAATAATGTACAACATTCTTGGGAAATATTGACAAAAATAATTACAATGTTATGACAATTTTCCTGAAAATGTTTAGGTTAATTTTGTTTTGTAGCTCAAGTGTATCGATAATTACTCAATATATTGAGCATATTCATGTAATTCCTGCCAAGTTCTGTGAGCGAGGTCTAGATTTAATAATATTTTAACTTTTCTAGTCCCTGTCACTTTATATATATTTATGCAATTCATTTCTTTTACCTTCATTCTGGTTATAATTTCTAAATGATTTTCAACCCTAATCGTAATGAGAGTTATTCCTACCTATTGCTACTTAAATGCATTGGGAATGTCCGTAATTTTGACAGAAAAATAGTAAGTATTTGATATTTTGCTCTCTAGGAGTTTTAGGACTGAGAATTGAAATGTAGCTTCTGAGTGCCAACAGTTACTAATAGTGCAACAGTTACTAGTAACAGTTACTATCTTGACATCATCTTCATCTTTTATTTTAGTCAAACCTATGTCCAATTAAAATAATGTCAGCTACAAAGTAAAAAAAAGAAATGAAGACAATGAAGGATGATTGACCCACTATCCTTTAAGTGAAGAGAGAATAGGTTATTTTGCAATTTTCTAAAATCTTAAGTTATCTGCTTTCAGTATTAAAAATTTAACAAATACCTTGTTTGCAGCAATCTATCAGTACACTGTAGTCTTAGAAATCACAAGAATTTAAGTAGAAAACTCAGAAACGGTAAAACCATGAGATTTTTGAAAATGTGCCTTTTAAATATATCTTTGCTGGTGTGTGTGTGTGTGTGTGTGTGTGTGTTTGTGTGTGTGTGTTTGTGTGTGTGTGTGTGTGGTTTATTCATATTTAGGAGTTTTAATGGTAAGATTCTTTCATTGAGCTATATCATAAGCACAGTGATAGTATCTTTGATTAGAGCACATCTAGAAATCTTATGTTGAAATGCCACAGAGATACTGATTTCAGTAGTCTTGGAGACAAATAATCTGATTCATTCAATCAATAAGCCTCTGGGAATATTCGTAGACTTCATTTTGAAAGGGTCATTTGTTTCTCTAAAAGATGAAGGGTGGAGGGAAAATGCCTATCCACTCTTGTCTTTTCTCCATAGTCTAAAATAAGTTTGGTAAAGAGGAGTTGACAAGTCTGCTGTGAACAACAGTTTAGGTCATTCAGGGTACAGTGAACCTATATTAGGTTTTTCCTTTATGTACCTGAGGTGGGCATGTGAATATAAGGACCTTCCATGTCTTCATTGCAAAGAATTTGACTAAGCAAGTTTACTAGTTATTGTTAAAGGTATCTCATTTTTTTCCCTCAAATAAATTATATTACCACCATTTATTAGCACTTGGTACTTTCCCTTTTATAATTTTCTTTTCATTATGTCATAAAGTTTCTATATACAATGATGGAGTTTATTAAAAAGCAAATTAAAAACTCAGGGCCTTTTGTAGTTTAGACATCAACATATCTAGATTTTGGTCAAACATTAAAAATGTAGTTTAGAAGAAGGCTGATGATACTTGTGATCTCAGGAAGGTACAGATTAGTAATGTGGTAAAAACAAAATGTTTGTTTCTGTGAATGTGTACAGAAAGAATAATACACAATGTCTTGGAAGAATGTAACTGCACTGAGAATAACTGTAGTATGTTTTTGTGCTGGCTGTTAGGAGAGACTTTCTGAGGAGGTGGCAGATGACTTGACTGAACGCAGGCTTGCCTGCAGAACATGTAGGCAGAAGGACAAGCCTAGCAGAGTTTTGGGGGCTGTAATGATCTTGATGAGGAAGATGAATGGTTTGGAGAAATAGATAAATGATATGGGAGAAGGCTAAGCCAAAGGATGTGCATGTGAGTGTGAAGAATAATTAATATGGGGTTGAACTGAAGTTCAATAATAATAAAAATCTTGGTGATATAAAACAAACAAGAGAAAGCCTTTTCTTTCTTCTTCTTTATTCTGAAGCTCAATTTATGCTCATTTATAACTGATCTAGGTTCCACGAGCAATTTGTAGTACCACTCATAATACGACAAGTCTTAAAGAGAAAGTTTTCATGTTCAGTGGACAGGATGATGCTTCTTGTCTTCCTGTCTAATGATAAACATAGGAGAAAGTGGGTCAATGTTTGTTCAGTGTGAGTTGAAGCAGCAATAGGTGTTAGTTGGGAGGCCCTTGATCCGAGCTCTTCATGTCCTCATTTAGTTGTGTCAAATTGAAACTCCAGTGGAATTGGGTCTGGGTTTGAATCTGGTTTTTGCAGTTTTTGACACTTTGTGCTTTCAGTCTTAGATTCTGAACAGCTAATAATAAAACTGTTGTGCTACAATTAAGTAAATACTGAGGTACACAGTAAATAAATGATACACATTTTATTATATACTATCATATTACAGGTAAATAAACATGCTTCTTTTCACATATCTTCTCTTGCTCAATATTTCCTTGATACACAATAGCCTTTCACTGCTTATTTATGTCTTACATTGATTTGAGAAATTATGATCCTCTTAACTTTGTCTCTTGAGCATTGAGATTATATGCATGCACCACTACTCCATGCGTTTCAACTTCTGTGTTGATGATGGCCTGCTGGCAGTTCCAACATAACTGCAATTACTATTATCTGTGTAAGCACATGACTATAGTTATTGGTGTTAGAGTTATTGCAATTGATTTCAGGGAGAATTTGTGTTAATGCATACTTGGAGTTAACTCAGGGCCATTTAAGTTCCATACATATTCAAATGAGATCCATATATATTGTTAAAGTTGTAAGATAAATCCAAAGTACAATATAGAAACCAAATATAATTTGTCACATATAACACATGAATCAGCATATGAAGAAATAAAATAATATTAAAAAATAGTTAAGGAAATACTCTTTTTTATACTATTGGGAGTAGATGTAGTATATTCTCACGTGAGACAGGCACCAGTACTCATGTGTTCATTTTGAACAGATTTTATTGAAGAAATAGTACCATTCTTATATATGTATTTATTTGTTCATGTAATGCAAAGCCATAATATCCAAGAAATCAAGGCAGCCAGAAGTAATACAAGCTAGATCTTTATGTCTGAAACTCAAGCACAGCTAGTGTATATATTTAAAGACTAATTTCTGATGACAGAATAAATTGTTGGACCATCTATAAAATCGAAGTGTATATGTACATATGATTTGATCCTTTTAATAAAATTCTAAGCAGTATGTAATTTAATGCATTAGGTTGACAGCTTCTTTTTGTCTCTTTATGATATGAAACAGTGAGTCTTACTAATCATGATATCGCTGTCTCAGTGAAGTTCTATATTGTCTTCACTTTCTTGCAGAATAGTGGTTACAATGCAGGTGTGTTCCTGCAGGAGTTTTTCTAGGTGTCCCATTCCCCAGGACAGTGAAATGGCAGTCACAGTACGAGGCTCTTAAAGATACTAATTATTTAAAACTCAGATAAGTAAATTTGTTAATTTAATGTATAGATGGGCCCTAAACCAATCTGACTAGTGTCCTTATTATAAAAAAAAGATGGAGATAGATGTAGATCAAGAATGAACATACACATAGAAAGGGGCAGCAAAAGCACAGGTCCCTGTAAACCAAACAGAGAAGTCTTAGAGGAAATAGAACCCCCACTTGATTATGGACTTTTAGCCTCCAGAGCTACAAGAAAACCATCTCTACTTGTTTAGGGCATCCAGTCTGTTGCAGTATTTAATGAATTTTCATGGTAGAATTAAGTAAGTGACACAGGGGTAAGAATACAATTTTTAACCTTTGTGTGCCACCAGTTAAACACAGGACTTCTATGCTATGAATTGCTTCATCATTGCACTATTTATAGCCATTTCCCTTTTTTAACTTTTATATTCGAGACAAGGTCTCATGGTGTGCTGACTCTAATCCCTTTCTGGAGTACAGGTAGGTCTTGAACTCTGTATTCAATACTTGCTAGTATTGTAGGCATGTATCACCAGGCCCAGCTACTTTATGTTCTTAAGAGCCTATAGAGAAAAAACAAAAAGAAAAAGAAATAAACAAACAAATAAGTGAATAAAAATGCTGCCAGTTATGATGACATATACTGTAATCCTGCACATAGGCATCTAAGACATGGAAATGACAAGATCAGGGACTTCCTGAACCACATAGTGAGTTCCAAATCAGCATGAGCTATATAAGGAGACTGTTTTAAAAACCAACCAACAAATCAACCAACCAACCAACCAACCAACCAACCAACCAACCAACCAACCGACCCACTAATAAAACCAACAAACAATTAAATCAGAAATAAAGATAGCCTTTCTTCAAGGATGTACTTCTTGAAAGGCTATCTTCACTCATGATATGACCCTACATTTATATACATATTAGCCCTATTGAGTGGACTCAGTGGGCAAATAGAAGTAAGGGGAAAGAACAGATAAAGTTGTGAGGGAATAGTGTCAGGGCAATTGAGAAAGAATTGTATGGGAAAAAATCAGGGGTGAATTTGATCAAAACATATTGTATATATGTATAAAAATTTCAAACAGTAACAACAAAGCAAAACAATACTGTATACCTCCAATAATACAATGTCTTACTATTGACTACTTTGTAAGTACTATAGCTACAAAGTTTGCTCTCTGGGGTAAATAGCTGGGAAACATAACATTTTTTAATGTTTACTCAGGCCTTTAAGATTACAAACTCATAAAACCCCCTTGGGTCATTACTAGGTGGCTCTTGTGACACGAGTGGGTGCTATTTACTATCCTCTGTGGCAAAGAAGGCATTGTAGAAAAGCTACCATCAGAAATCAAGATCCGGAAACATGGCTTTGCAGAACCTGAAGGAATAAGGGCTCTGGATTCCCAGTCCAAAATTAATGTCCCTCACCACCAAAAAGCCAAACTTAATAACAGAAATTATTTTTTTTCTGAGCTATACACCTTTACAGCTCACCTGCGTCTTTTGTATGCACCCTTTTCTGAGAGGATAGAAGCTTCCATAATGTCACTTGTGAGGTCCCCATGTACAGAGGTAAGTATTGAATTGGATGCATGATTTTCTTTCCCCCAGCTGAGCAACCCAGTGAGCTTTTGATGTGCCTTTTCTCTTCTATTTTGAGATTACCACTGAACCTGAAATAGAAAGTGGATTGTCAAGGTAGAAGTAAAACCGAGATCTTGCAAAGATAATAATGGTCATTGGTTCTCTGAATATTATTCCCAAAGACATGCCTTCAATAAATTTATAGCTATTTCTGTGACTTAACTCCCATAAAATGTGTGTGTGTGTGGGGGGGGGGGGGAGGCACAGAGAAGGTGAGCTTCAATTTATCATCCTATTCTGGTTCTTAGTCTTTAGTGTGGTAGATTGATGCTATATTTTAATGCTATATTTTTACTGTTCTTGCAGATATGACCTAGGGAAAAATGGCTTTAGGAAATGTTTCTTCAGTGAAAGAATTTATCCTGCTGGGCTTGACACAGCAGCCAGAGCTCCAGCTGCCTCTTTTCTTCCTCTTCTTGGGAATCTATGTGGTCTCCATGGTGGGGAACCTGGGCTTGATTATTCTGATTGTGTTGAATCCTCACCTGCACACCCCCATGTACTACTTTCTCTTCAACCTTTCCTTCACAGATCTCTGCTACTCCACTGTCATAACCCCCAGAATGCTGGTGGGTTTTGTGAAGCAGAACATCATCTCTCATGCTGAGTGCATGACCCAGCTCTTTTTCTTCTGCTTCTTTGTTATTGATGAATGCTACATTTTGACAGCAATGGCCTATGACAGATATGCTGCCATCTGCAAGCCCCTGCTTTACCAGGTCACCATGTCCCATCAGGTTTGCCTTTTGATGACAGTGGGGGTCTATGTGATGGGGCTTGTGGGTGCCATAGCCCACATAGTGTGCATGCTGAGACTGACCTTCTGTGATGGCAACATCATCAATCATTACATGTGTGACATACCCCCTCTCCTTAAACTCTCCTGCACAAGCACGTCCATCAATGAGCTGGTGGTTTACGTTGTGGTAGGTTTTAATGTAACGGTGCCCAGCCTGACTCTCTTTGTTTCTTATACCTTGATCCTTTCCAACATCTTCAGAATCCATTCTGCTGAAGGTAGGTCTAAAGCCTTCAATACCTGTGGCTCCCATGTGATAGCTGTTTCTCTTTTCTTTGGAGCTGCAGCTTTCATGTATCTGAAGCCTTCCAGTGCATCTGTGGATGAAGATAAATTATCAACCATTTTTTATACCATTGTGGGCCCAATGTTGAATCCTTTCATCTATAGTATAAGGAATAAGGATGTTCACATTGCACTGAGAAAAACTTTGAAGAAAAGCTTTACCTAAGTAGAATCTGTGGTTTTTAAGGATGTAAATCTTAAGATACATAACAGTTACAACTTGGGAGCAAAGTGGAGAAGTAGTTCATTGTCAGAATATTTGTTGACGTTTTTAAGACCCTGGATTTGACCCACAGTTTTTATTTTAATTCAAGTAATATAAACTTTATTGAGAATTCCTGTAATAATGGTTATCTTCCCCCATTCTGGAGATAGATAACACTCTAACAAATCACTGAGAAACTATACTCCTCTTTGGTCAATAGTGGAAAAAAGAAAACCCTTTAAAGGGTGGGTCTTCAGTTTTCCTTATTCCAAGAGGACAGATGCAGAGGAATCCTTTGTAAGATATTTGCTTCAGGGTCAAGTATATCTCCTCATAACTGGAAAAGAAGTTCACCCACTTCTCTCGTGGTGGGGATCTGAATGTCCACATTCATTTCTTACCCTTAAAGGTACTGTTGCTTTCCCAAATAAAACTTTCAGTTGTTTACATTCCTGACAACTGGATTAGATTCACAGTTTTTTAAATGACAGAAACTAAAGATAAATATTTTAAAGCACTTAACTGAGAATAGTTTAGAATCAAAATTATTAAACACTACTGTAAATTAAATTAATTATCATGGAAATTTCAGATGTAAAGGAAGTGACTCATGATTAACCTATCATCCTTTTAGGGTAGAGAGAATAATTTATCTGTAATTTTCTAGAAGCATAGGTATCTTTTTCGGTACTGAAAACAAAACAAACACATTTGAGTTACCATGTACCAGTCCAGTTACCTGCAGCCTTTTATATCATGAGGATTTACATATAAAATGGTAGTCAATATTATACTCAGAAATGGAAAAAATCAAGACTTTTTGTTAAATGTACATATTTATTTTATCATTTTTGTAGAGTGTGTTTGAGGGGATTGTTTTCTGACTCTCTTTCCTGGTTGGCAAGTGTCCTACCACAGGGCTACATCTTAAGCACAACTTCAAAGAGGTATATTTACATAATTTATGTAGCTCTGACAGTAAATGTCACTTCAGTAGTCTTAGAAACAATGTCTTACAAGATCAGTTCATAAACCTCTGGGATGATTTATAAAAAATTTCATTTTAAAGGTTTTAGTGTCTTAAAAGACTGAAGGAGGGGAAATGTCCTTTCAATTTGGTCTTTTCTCATAGTCATAAAGCAGTTTGATAAATAGGAGGTGAGAGTCTACTGTGATTCCAGTGCCCTGAAATAGTAATTTTAATCAATCAAGATATGGGAACCTATAGCAGGATTTCCCCTCTTTGACTTGAAGGCAGATATATGAATATATGGACCTGCTATGTTTTCACTGGAGATAATGTGACTGAGTAAGTTTACTATGTGATGGCTGTGTCTTAAATTTAACTGACTGTGATCAAGAGATATATGAAACAAAATTGCCTCTATCCTGAAATACCCAAGGACAGATGCAAATTTAAAGACCTTTAAAGACCATTCTTGTACATTTCTCAGGAAATTTTTGTTTATCACTGTAATGGTTAAAATGTGAACCACTACCTCTGCTTCTATAAACAAATCTTTCTTGCTCAAGACAATCAGGAAACCTACTGTTTGCTAAAAGCTGTGATTGCACATAGACATGGGTGTGCTTAGGCAAAGATACATGTGTGTGCATCCACAGAATGTAACCTCCTGATTGCAGGATGTATGTCTGCACATGAATGGGATGTAACCGTATGCCTTACACTGTCATTATAACCCCCCATCTTGCGTGACTTAGTGCTATACCCTGGAAATCTAGAATCCCATGAATAGCCCAGGCCAACCAGTATCTGAATAAAAGCCCTTTAATAAAATATATTCTTTGTCAGGCTGGTGCACACTCATAATCGTAATATTCTGAGGTCCCAATGAGATCTGGGAATTTGCTGGAGCTGCCAATTTTTTCTGACCTGTGTTGAGTCCTTTCATACTCCCACCTTGGGGCCTGAGATGTAAATCAGAGAGGCTCAGTGCTTGGGGAAAAAAGACTGGTAGGTTCTCCATGATGAGTATGTGGAAAAGAGCTAGAGGTGTAGTTAAAAACACTGCCTGAAGCACGAATTTGGTTCAGTTGAGGAAAAGCTGGATCCAGAGTTAATTTTCAAGTCAGAGGTTCAGCCTGGGCAAAGCTAACTCCCATTGTTTGGCTCCCTGAGGGCTCCTGGCATGGGAGCTGAGAAATTGGGAGACCCACACTTGAGGGGCCCATGGTAAAGCTGAGATGGAACTAGCTGCTGTATGTATAAATGAACTTGGCCACCAAATGTTTGTTTTTCTACGGTGTTCTCGTTTTCAGCTTCTGTTTGATAGACATGTATTTTCCCGTGTGCCCACAAACTTGTTGCAGTGTTGAATGGATTGCTTGGTATGTTGCTTATTGTTCTTGAGAAAATTAAAACAATGTGTCAAAATATTCCATTCATAAAATGTGGATGAACTGTGTCCTGTCTGTTGAATTTGTTTTAGTTGTCTCTGTCTCTTGCATATGTTTCTACGTCCTTATTGATCTTTTCCAGTTACAGGCAGACATGGGAACAGAACTTCAGTGATGTCCTCTCTCAAGAGTTTCCTGCTCTCTCTGCTTTCTGCTCCTGTCAGCTGTTTACTCCTGTAGCTGCCTCACCCAGAGTCTCTTATCTCTGAGCATCCCCTTTCTCTCCTATCGCCGATTCCTGCCTCTGGTCACTGGATTCAGTTTTGTAGCTATTCAGGTGTATTATAGGTATGGATAATATAACAAATTTTGTTTTATGCTGTTGTATATTATTGAAAAGCTGGCTCTGGAATTTGGACATAGCTTCCTCCACCCCCAGCCAATTACAAACATGCTTGTTTAAAAGTTTCCTCCGAAACTATGTCCGGTGTCAGATGGGCCACTTGACTTTGTGACAAAGAGAGAAAAACAAAACAGCACAGGAGAAGACATGGTGTGCTTCAATACAGCTATAACGTAGACTATTCCCAGTGGGGATTATTGCTACTCCTCACAGTTTTGGTTTCATGTAACTCTCCGAAACTTATGCTGAAGCATCAACTTTATCTCAAGGTTTGTAAGGCTATAGTGTAAACTTTCTGTGCTTCAAGATTTATAAGTCCATTGGGTATGGCAGAAAATGTGTAAAACCTCTAACAAAAACAAATTTTACTTAGACTTTAAAAAAGGGTTGATAATTGAAAATCTATACATAGGTAACCCTCATTTACTACAATATAATATATAATATATTACACATATTATATATATATTACAAAGTTATATATATATGTGTGTGTGTGTGTATGTGTGTGTGTAGGAGGAGCTAAGGTGGAAGGAGTAAATAGAGGAAGACGAGGAGGAGTAAGAGAGGAAGAGGAGAAGGAGGAGGAGGAGATAGGGGAGAGCAGAGATATAGGAGGAAGAGCCATGCAGGTATGGAGATCCATCAGTCATGGGTAACAACTTTTACTTAGGTTAGCTAATTGGGAAACAACTCTCTCTGTATGGGCAAATTGTTGTTGAGCATTACCAAACATATAAAGCCTTTGATTAATCTTTAAGCATTAGAGTCTCATTTTTTACTGGGTCTGCATGGATGGTGGGATGATCTGGGCAATGCCCAGCCTTGCAGAGACAGTGTGGAAGATTGGCAGAGCCGTCTCTCATGGTATCTCGTGGGTGGCAGGGCTGGTGTTTCTGGCTGGTTGATTCTAGCTGCAGCACCCGGGTGGCCTCTGGCCACATGGTTGAGCTAGGCAGAGCCGCAGCAGCCTAGACAGCCGAATTGACCAGAGGCAGATATTAAATAATTACTACATCATATATATATATATATATATATATATATATATATATGCATATATATATATTTACTACAATATATATAATTACTACTATATATGTTGTGTACACATATACATATATATACATATATGTATATATATGAATAACTTTGATTCAACTTTTCTTTTTTTAAATAAATGCTTTTAAATAACAGCTATGTAACTTCACTACCATCTTGATTAAGGTGACTATGTGCTATAAACCAATTAAGAAACCCATAACAAGTCTGTAAGATATTTTGGATTAAGATATGTTTCTTTGCATGGGAAATCTTGTCCTAGAAATAATAGAAAAATGAAAATAACAGATGAGGACAAAATAAAAAAGAGTTTACTGAAGAGAGGACATAAAATGAATTCATATTTAATAAACTGCACCTGTAAGCATTTATACACAAGGATTAAAAAGCAAAAATGAAAAGCTTTACAGGTGGGGCAATATAGGCAATTTTATCTCTTTACCTTTGCAATGTTCTTTACTATAATACCAGAGCAACCAGTAACATTTGGGAAACAACATTTAGGAGGCCAGGGTAATCAAAGATGTAAATAAGAGTCTTCAATAGCTTTATTCTTAAAACCTGATATTATAATTGAGGTTTTGTTAGCTATGTTCTGCAATTTTTTACTCTATTTAAAAAGAGTAATTAACAAGTCTTCTGGGGTTTAGATTTATCTCTGAATAGTGTCATTGATAAAACCAAAATGTTTCTCCTTGAGCCTCTTCAAATTCACTGAGTCTGAGAACTTCACTGGTTTATTAAATGCAGAAATTCCTTTAGTAATTTTACTACTTCTATTTTTCACTTTAAATAGAGAGCTATGGCCAGATCGAGGCAATAGAAACCCCCTGCTCAGGACACAGAGGACTACTCCTAAAGAATCCATTTAAAATTGGTCAAGACAGAAAATACTGATAGAAGAAAAACCAAGTAGGAAAGAAAATGAAAGAAGCTGTCTCATGAAAGAAATCAGCTCAGGTCATCTTGTGACTTTGGGGTGCTTTCTTCACGCCGCCGTTTGTTTGTTTGTTTTAAATGTCAGTCTGATAGTCACTAGCAGGGACTGACATCCTTTGTTGAATCTTTAAATTAAAAGTATTAGTGGTGGGTGTCTGGGTTTGCCACCCCTGCCACTCATCTTTAGTGAGGTTGGCTTGGGCATGCGGGGATGGCCCCCTCTATATCCTCGCCTCTTACCACCGGAGGCATCTGGGAGAGCTGGCCTGGAAATCATAGGAGAAGAAGAGCTATCCCTGCCTTTCACCGGCTGTATAGCGCTTGAGAGTGTAGACCCTGCCCCTGAGAGGAGCTTGCCCTGATAGGGAAGGCACAAGTGAGCCAATCCCAAGGGTGTGAGAGCAGGAGGGCTGGCTTAGCGTTCATCAGCCACAGCTCTTGGGAGAGTGGGCCTGTGCCTGGACTGGGTAGTACAACCAATGGAGCTGGCACCAGAAACCTCTGTGATGGGGAGCTATCCCCAGTTGTATCAGAGTAGAAAAGCTGGCTTTGCCTTCTGCGGGGCGGCAGCATTGGGAGGGTTATCAGGAGCAGGGCTGGAGAGCTCTTCCTGGTGGTGCCGATGAAGGGAGAGGTAGGCAGCTGATTAGCTCAGATCCGGGATTTGGGTTGACCCACCCCTAAATCTTCCTTATCTTTGAGGTGTTGGAACATGTGAAAGGCTTGCTGATCCAACGATGAATGAGATGAAGGATTTCCATGGCAGAGGGCAACAACAGGATAACTGGGAGGATTCCCAGTGAAGATCCATTATTTATGATGTCACAGAAGCCAGACTTCTGGCAATGAACATTTGCAAGTGAAGATGTGGGCAGAGGGCTGTTCTGTGGGATGTGCTGCAACAGTGAAGATGTGGGCAGAGGGCTGTTCGGTGGGATGTGCTGCAACAGTGAAGATGTGGGCAGAGGGGTGTTCGGTGGGATGTGCTGCAACAGAGCACAGCTTCCACAACAAGATGTTTCCTATGCTTTGTTTTCTTTTGTTTAGTTAATTTGTTTGTTTTTTTCTTTTCTTTTGGGAGGAAGGTTACAGGCACAGAAGACGGATATGAGGGGATGGGGAGATGAGAGGAACTGGAATGAAACTCACCAAAAATCAGTAAAAGGTTAAAAAAAAAAAAAAAAAGAAAATATGGCTTAGAAAAGACCATCAGAAGTTTAATGTCATGAGGTAGGCTCTGGCTAAGATAGACTAGGATGGCAGAGAACTGCATCATTCTAGATAAATTATAACAGAGGTTTGAGAAACAGGTGAATGACCTAGGATACAATGGGGTATCCTAGGAATTCCTAATTATTAGAAAATTCCTAATTAGAGAAATTAGGAATGTGGAGAAGAATTTGAGAAACTAAAGAATTAAGACCATATCTATGAGCACCAAAAACTCTTATATCCTATCTTACGATGCAGTGGGACAATGACCAAAGCAGTTTGTCAAAAGGCCTATAGAATGTTTCTCTTTAACTATGGTGTATTCAGGCTAACAGAAATTGACTTGAGAGTTTATGCCTGGCCTTTTTGTCTTTATTGACTTTGTTAAACTTTAGGTGTTTATATAAATTGAGTCATACAAGGAACTTTGATATTCTGTAATGATGCAATACAAAAAACCAAAAAATATAAGATTCTCAGTCTCTTCGTGGGCTGCATTTATGATTTGAATTTTTATTTCGCTACTAAAAGGGCTTCAACTCAATAATTGTGATTTTTAAGGCTCAAAACTGACAGAAATAAGACTGTGAAATCCTAATCTATTAACATGTCGACTGTTAAAGAAAAGACATGCAAGTTAATAGTTATTCATCTTATAAATAATCAAATTCTTTCATGTGATCAAAACTAGGCTTATGATTATGCTAAACACAAATGCAATTCATTTTACAAGGACAGGGCCAATTTAGGCTTCTTTATATGTTTTCAATGTTTAACCTAAAGCAAGCTACTGAAAACAAAGTTTATTTAGAATCAGGCAAAAATAATAGATGACCCTTTAAGCTCCTCAGAGATCTGCCAAATATGGTGTATACAACTGTTTACTAGTAGAGGCTTTCTGTGATAGACAAAAATGTCAGCTATTGATGGAAGCCCTACAGTTTCCTCCAAAGAGGCCTCTGTCTGAATTTTGCTAATGTTAAGTACTGGTGGTGTGTTTTATAAAAAAGAAAAAAAGAGGTCAGGGATATGTTTGGTGGATGCACAGTATTGTGTGGGGGAAAGGGGTGTCTTTGTGGGCCCATGCTGGGGCATCCCTTTCCCTTGAGGTACCAGCCACATGACAGTATAGTATAGAATAGTTTATTTAGGGCATGGGGAGGGGAGTTGAAGGGGTAGCAGTCGCAGTCGCAGTCATCGCAGTAGGAGTAGCAGTAGCAGTAGCAGTCGCAGTAGGAGTATGGGTGAGGGAGGGAGAGTAGAGGAGTACAGGCTGGCCATGAACACATGGAGAGAGCGGGGTAGAGGAATGGGAAGAGAAGGGACAGAGACGGAAGAGAGGGAGTAAAAAAAGCAAAAGGGTGAGGATGGGGTAAGCAGGCCCTTTTACAGTGAGTCAGGCACACCTGGCTGTTGCCAGGTAACTGGGGCGGAACCTAGAAGGAATGCAAACAAATGGGCAAAACTGCCCCATGTCTCACTAACCAACCGCCAGGTGGATAACCAAGACCCTGGAGAATTAACTGCCCTTGTTTGCCTCACCAATAAGACAGTCTCTCAAGTTACTAACACACAGGAAAGTCTCTGGGATCTTTTGTGTGTGGCAGTAGAAGGCTGTTGCTGCCCTGTATGGCAGTCAAAGAGTTAATGTTGTCCTGTGTGATCACTGAAGATTGACTCCACTTTGCCTCCATAAATATTACAGAGATTGCCAAGGAAGAACCTGGGTAATCCTCCAGAGTGCTGGTAAATATCTGTCATCTTGATACAGAGCCCATTTGGTTCACATTTCCCTTCACATTTATCCTTCTCACGTCAATGACAGTGTTGATGGTTAAATAGCTTTATCCCCTCAGTAGCTGCTGTCAGATCAGTCCATTTCATCTGTAAAAATTAGACCTTGGTTTTGCTCCAGCAATTCCATCTCCTGGTAAAAGAATTAAACTCCCAAGACCAGGTTTCCATGTGAGTTCTTAGCATCCTTTATTTAGAAGACCTTGTTACTGCTTTCAGTAATCCAACCCTGTGTCTCACAATAAAAGATCGGATTGAAAAAAGGAAGAGGTAAAGAAAAAGCTCTGAAGAAGTACAAGTTGTAGGGGTCTGAGGATATGAAATCTTATGTGAGTTATGAGGTTTTTTTAAACTAAATTAATTCACTTTACAACCCATTATCAACCTTTTCTCTATTCCTAGTACCCCTTTACAGAAGACCTCCTTCCATTCCAACTCCCCCTTCTTTTTTGAGAAGAGGAAGCTCCCCTCTGGGTGTCAACTCCCCCCTCCACTCCCGCACACATCAACTTGCTGTCAGATTAGGCATATCTTCTCCTACTGAGGCCAGACAAGGCTTTCCATTTAGGGGCACAGGGTCCATGGACTGGCAGGCAACAGACTCAGGGAGAGCCAGCCCCCTGCTCCAGTTGCTGGAAGACCCACATGAATACCAAGCTTCTTATCTGCTACATATGTGCAGGGGGCCTAGGTCCAGCATATGCTCACTCTGGTGGGTAATTCAGTCTCTGGGACCCCCAAAGGTCCAGGTTAGCTGACTCTTTGGTCTTCCTGTGGAGTTCCTGTCCTCTTCAGGTCCTTCAATCTTTCTTACAACCCTTCCATAAGACTCCCTGAGCTCCATCTACTGTTGGAGTGAGAGACTCTGCATCTATTTCCATTGGCTTCTGGCTGGAACCTCTCAGAGGAAAGTTATGCTAGGTTCCTGACTGTAAGCATAGGAAAGTATTATTAATAGTGTCAGGGATTGGTTCTTGCCCATGGGATGGGTCTCAAGTTGGGATGGTCACTGGTTGGCCATTCCCTCAGTCTCTGCTCTATCTTTGTCCCTGAAGATCTTGTAGGCAGAAAACATTTGGGGTTGAAGGTTTTGTGAGTGGGTTGCTATCCTTATCTAGCCACTGGGAGTCATGCCTGGCTATAGGAAGTGGTCACTTTAGAAACCATATCTCCCACTGCTAGGAATTTCAGCTAGAGTCAACCTGATAGACCCTCTGAGGCCTCTCCCCATCGCAGGTCTCTGGCATGTCCTTGAGATAGTCTCCCCTCCCCCTGCCCACCAATCTCCCTTCTCTCCCTCCTGATCTCCTACATATGAGCTACCCCACCCCCACTCCATTCTCTTCTGAATTCCCTTCAGCACCCAGTTCCCTCCTTCCATCGACCTCTGATATCTATTTTGTTTCCCGTTCTAAGAAGGATTCAACCATCATCTCTTGGGTCCTCCTTGTTGTTTGGCTTCTCTGAGTCTGTTGATTATAGCCTGTTTATCCTGCACTTTACGGCTAATATCTACTTAAAAATGAGTATATATCACGCATGTTCTTTAGGTCTGTGTTACCTCACTCAGGATGATATTTTCTAGTTCCATCCATCTGACCATGAAATTCATGATGTCTATTATTATTATTATTATTATTATTTATTAATCTGTTTAAATATAAAATGCTGCTCTTCCTCCCAGTTCCTCCCTTGCTAAGTTTCTTCCCCTGATTCCCCCCCTGTTTAAATATAAAATGCTGCTCTTCTTCCCAGTTCCTCCCTTGCTAAGTTTCTTCCCCTGATTCCCCCCTCTCCTCCTCCTCTGAGAGGGTGGGAAACCCCCCTATATCCTTCTACCCTAGCACATCAAGTCTCTGCCAGATTAGGTTCAATCTCTCCCACTGGGCTAGATAGGGCAGCCATGAAGACTGAGCTGCCTGTCTGCTATGTGTGTGTATGGGGGGGAGGGAGGTGGGGGGATGAAGTTGGGGGCATTGTTTTGCCTTTCTTTGGTGGCCTAGATTCTAAGAGCTCACAGAGCTCCAAGTTTGTTCACTATTCATGTTCCCATGGGGTTCCAATCTACTTCTGGGCCTTCAGTCCTTCCTCCAACACTTCCATAAGTGTTCCAGACCTCTGACTAAAGTTTGTCTGTGGGTATCTGCTTCTGTTTCAGTCCATTGCTTGGTGGAGCCTCACAAAGGGCAGTTGTGCTAGGCTCCTGTCTGCATGAATAACAAATTATCATTAATAATGTCAGGGATTGGTGCTTGCCCATGGGATGAGACTTGAGTTGGCCTAGTGATTGGTTGGCCTTTCCTACAGTCAGAGTAATGCTAACCGTTTTAGCTTGTCTAAACTTGCTTAATCTCTTCCTCTGGCTTATTAAGATTGTCCGAATATCTGTTTCTACAGTGCTTTTCAAACTTTTCTTCACATGCAATATTAATTCCCCATGCAGCTTCCCCCAGGGCTCCTTCACAGGCCAAATTTTATCTCCTAGAACATGAACCCTAGTTTCCATAAGCAGGCAACTCCGGGGGTGGGGGGGATCAAATCAGTATGTTCCAGTCTTTACAGGAAGGTCAGTCCACTAATCTAATGGCCTCTTCATGGCATGCAAACCCTTCTATCCATCCTTCTATCTTTTTTTTACTATACATATATCTTCCAGTATTCCCTAATAATATTTCTGGATCAAACTTACTATTATTAGAGATGTCCCCTCATGGGGCTCTCACCATTGGTCACTCATCAAGTAGACCCAGTTATTTCTACTTCTCTCTTGTCCCTTGTATTTTCTATGGAAATCTCTGATCTTAATGACTCAAGCCTAGTGTTCTTTTTTTTGGCGGGGGGTGTCTTCAATTTTCTTAACTATTAAAACTTCAGTTTTCTCAAATAAAATTTCCTGCTTCAAATATCTGCTGGTACAACTCAATCATCTTGGGTTGGCTAAGATTTCCCAGAGAACAATTAAGGCAGTCATCCACAACCCCTTGTCCTGTTATGCCTGGGTTGACTGCTTGAATGGCCAGGGCCAGAGCAGTTTGTTCCTATAGACATAAGAGACAATTTCCTTCTCTGGTAATGCCCTCAATCCCTTCCCCCAAAAGTTTTACCAGAGTTGTATTTGAGGACAAATATGATATAGAAAAAGGCACAACAGACAAGCATACAAGAAAGAGCAACACAATCTGTTTACTAGGATGCCAGAGATTCACTATTCAGGTTGACAGTGCTCCAGTAGCTGAAACTGTCATGCAGCTGCATTCATAACCGTGTCACACCTGACAGTGTAAGATGGAATCTCAGAGTCATTTTGATTTGCATTTCCATTATGACTAAGGATGTTGAGCATTTCTTTGGGTGCTTCTCAGCCATTTGAGATTTCTCTGTTGAGAAGTCTTTGTTTAGCTCTGTACCCCATTTTTAAATTGGGTTATTTGGGTTGTTGGTGTCTAACTTCTTAAGTTCTTTGTATATTTTAGATATTCTCTCTCTGTTAGATGTAGTTAGTGAAAATACTTCTCCAGTCTGTAGGCTGTTGTTTTTTTCTGATGGTGTCCTTTGATTTATAGAAGCTTTTCAGTTTTATGAGGTCTCAACTATTAATTCTTGACATTAGTGCCTGAATGAACCATTGGTGCTCAGTATAGGAAGTTGTCTCCTGTACTGACAAGTTCAAGGCTATTACCCACTTTTGGTTCTATTAGATTAAGTGTGTTTGCTTTTATGCTGAAGTCTTTGATCCATGTAGATTTGAATTATGTGCAGGGTGGTAAATATGGATCTTATTTGAATCTTTCTACATGCAGACATACAGTTACACCAGCACCATTTGTTGAAGTTGCTTTCTTTTTTCAATTGTAAGGCTTCTTTGTTAAAAATCAAGTGACCATGGGTGTTTGGGTTTATTTCCTGAGTCTTCCATTTGATTCTGTTGATCCACCTGTCATTTTCTATACTAACACCATGCAGTTTTTATCACTATTGCTCTGGAGTATAGCTTAAGTCAGTGATAGTGATCCCTCCAGAAGTATTTTTATTGTTCAGGATAGTTTTAGCTGTCCTGGGTTATTTGCTTTTCATATGAATTTGAGAATTATTCTTTTAAGATCTGTGAAAAATTGTTTTAGAATTTTGATGAGAGTTTAATTGAATCCTTAATTGTTTTGGTAAAATGGTTATTTTCACTATGGTAGTCCTGTGAATCCATAAGCAGAGAGATCTTTCTATCTTCTGATACCTTCATCAATTTTGTTCTTCAGAGACTTGATGTTCTTGTCATACAGGTCTTTCACTTGTATGGTTATAGTCACACCCTGGTATTTTAATTCTACTTGTAGCTACTATAAATCGTACTGTTTCTCTAACTTCTTTCTTAGCTCGTTTATCACCAGTGTAGAAGCAGGCTATTTTTGCATCCTGCCACTTTGCTGAAGGAGTTCTGTGGTAGAATTTTTGGGGTCACTTATGTATACTGTCATATCATCTGGGAATAGCGATACTTTGATTTATTCCTTTCTTGTTTGTATTTCCTTGGTCTCCTTTAGCTGTCTTAATGCTTTAGCTAAAACTTCAAGTATTATATTGAAGAGATGTGGAAAGAGTGGATGATAGTCTTGTCTTATCCCTGATTTTAGTGGAAATGCCTTAAGTTTCTCCATTTATTTGATGTTGGCTATTGGTTTGCTGTATGTTGCCTTTATTGTGTTTAGGTATGCCCCTTGTGTCCTTGTTCTCTTCAAGACTTTTATCACGGAGAAGTTTTGGATTTTGTCAAATACCTTTTTGGCATCTAGTGAAATAATCTTGTTTTCTTTCAGTTTGTTTATATGCTGAATTATGTTGATCTATTTTTGTATATTGAACCACCCCTGCATCCCTGAGATGAAGCCTACTTGATCAAGGTGAATGATGTCTTTGATGTGTTCTTGGATTTGGTTTGCAAGTATTTTATCGATTATTATGGCATTAATCTTTATAATGGAAATTGGTGTGAAATTCTCTGTCTTTCTTGAATCTTTGTGTAGTTTAGATATCAGAGTGACTGTGGCCTCATATAATCTTTTTTGGCAGAGTTCCTTCTGTTTCTATTTTGTGGAATAGTTTGAGGAATATTAGCATAGCTCTTCTGTGACATACTGGTAGAATTCTACTCTAAAATCATCTGGTCCTGCTTGTCCCCCTCTTTTATGGTTGAAAGACTTTTAATGACTGCTTCTATTAATTATTTAGGAATTGTAAGACTATGTAAATAAATTATCTGATTTTGATTTATATTTGGTAACTGGTATCTGTCTAGAAAATCAACTATTTTATTTAGATTTTTCAACTTTGTTAAGTACAGGCTTTTGAAATAAGACCTAATGATTCTTTGAATTTTTTCAGTGTCTCTTGTTATGTCTTTTATCTTATTTCTGATTTTGTTAATTTGGGTACTATTTCTCTACCTTTTAGTTAACTGGGCTCAGAGTATATCTTGTTGATTTTCTCAAAGAACCAGGTCTCAGGTTCATTGATTCTTTCTCTTGTTCTCTTTGTTTCAAATTAATTAATTTTAGCCCTTAGTCTGATTATTCCTCCTGAGTGTACTTGCCTCTCTCTCTCTCTCTCTCTCTCTCTCTCTCTCTCTCTCTCTCTCTCTCTCTCTCTCTCTCCTTCAGATTTACTTTTAATTCATTAGGTTGAGAGCTCTCTATTTTTTAAATGAGGGCACCGAGTGTTATGAACTTTCCTCTTAACACTGCTTTCGTTTTGTTTGGGTATGTTGTGCCCTCATTTTCACTGAATTCTAGAAAGTCTTTAATTTATCTATTTAATTATTACCTGACCCAGTGATCATTGAATACAGTTGTTAGATTTCCATGAATATGTAGATTTTTTGTTGTTTCTGTTGTTGTTGAAGACCAGCTTTAATCCATTGTGACCTGATATGATGCATGAGGTTATTTCAATCTTCTTTTATCTGTTGAGGTTTGCTTTGTGACTGATTATATGGTCAGTTTTGGAGAAGGTTCTATGAAGTGCTATGAAGAAATTATATTCTGCTGTGTTTTGGTGAAACGTTTTATAGGCATTTGTTAGGTACATTTGAATCACAACTTCTGTTAGTTTTGTTATTTTTCTGTTTAGTTTCTGTCTCAGTGACCTGTCCAATGGTGGGAGTGGGCTGCTGAGGTCTCCACCTATTAATGTGTGGGTTCAAAATGCAATTTTAGCTTTAGTAATGTTGCATTTATAAATGTGGTTGCCCTTACATTTGGGGCATAGATGTTCAGAATTAAGATGTCCTCTTGAAGGATTTTTCTTTTGATGAGTTAATTTTATTAAATATTAGAATACCTACTTCAGCCTGTACCATGTATCCATTTTCTTGGAACATCTTTTTTCCAGCCCTTTATACTGAGATAATGACTATATTTGTTGGTGAGATGTGTTTCTCATATTTAGCATAATGATGGATTTGGTTTACGTATCTATTCTGTTAGCCTTCAAGTGGGGAAATTGAGTCGAATGATAATGAAAGATATTAATAACCAATGATTGTTATTTCCTGTTATTTTGATGGTGGTGGTTGACTGTGTATGTATGTGTGTTTGTGTGTTTCTTTTCTATTGCTTTTAATGGTGTGAACTTATTTATTTCTTTTGTTTTCTTAAGTACAGCTAGCCACCTTTTGGTTGAAATTTTCCTTTGAGCATCATCTGTAGGTCTGTGTTAATGGAAAGGTGTTGTTTGAATTTGGTTTTGTAATGGAATATCTTAGTTTCTATGTGTATGGTAATTGAAAGTTTTGTTGAGAATAGCAGTCTGGGATGGCATTTTTGGTTTCTTAGTGTCTGTAAGACCTCTTCCCAGGCCTTTCAGTCTTTTAGCGTATCTGATGTGGTAATTAAATCAAGTTTAATTCTGATAGGTCTGCTTATGTCTTTATATCTTACTTGGTCTTTTTACTTTGCTGCTTTTAAAATTCTGTCTTTGTTCTGTATATTTAGTGTTTTGATTATTATGCATCAGGAAGATGTTCATTTGTGTTCTAATCTGTTTGGTGTTCTGTATGCTTCTTGTACCTTTATAGGCATCTCTTCTTTAGGTTAGGGAATTTTCTTTTCTTTTCTCTGGATGTTTTATGCCATGAACTTTCTCAATTTTTCATTTTCTTTGATTGATATATTGATTTCTTCTATTGTATCTGTTGCACCTGAGATTCTCTCTTCCATCTCCTATTCTCTATTGGTGATGTTTATTGAATGAATTATAGGTTAATAAAACCCAACCTAGGGTTCACTACCTGCCACAACAGTTTATGCTCCCGAAAGAAACATTCGCGCATGCGCACACATGCATACACACACACACACACACACACACACACACACACACACACACACAGCCTTTATGCTTTAAGATGTCTTAAACAACACAATAGCTGGGCCACTGCCGAACCTCCATGCTGTTAGAATCTAACTCTCAGCAATAATCCCAAGTTATATTTACTAATGCCCCTGTTCTGTCTCAGCTGTTCTAGATTCAGTTTGACACATCTCTAGGCCATGTTCTCCCAGCTTCTTCACATGGGAGCTATGCCTCTCTATCCTGTACTGTTCTGAGACATGTCATCTTTCCCCTCCTCCATACTCTCCTAGCATGGCAGATCTCTCTCTCTCTCTCTCTCTCTCTCTCTCTCTCTCTCTCTCTCTTCTTTTTTTTATCCCAGTCTCAAGCCCAGGAATCCTAAAATCCTGCCTCTGTCAGTTCTTTCCAGCTATTGGCTGCTGGCTTCTTTATTTATCAATCAGAGTCAACTAGGGGCAGGTTTCCAGAAGCTATGTGCAGAAACACTACTGTGAGTAGTTGTTGGGAAGCATAATTAGCATTTGTAATATAAGCAGCTACATTTCCTACCATTTTGTCCAATTAAAAAGTATCTTTTCTCTCAGATATACATTGAACACAATTATAATAAATATGTAAATTGTAAGGTATGATACATACTTATAACATCCAGTCCATCACATTTGGCAATTTATATGAAGTATTCCATTATCCATCCTAACTTAAAGAGTTTAAAATTCTGTACCTCCATTACGTTTGATTTTTAACTTACAAAACCATCTGAAAATCATCCTTTCAAATCAAGAACATCTTCTTTAATGCTAAACAACTTAAGTTCAATTATGAGACTATAACTTCATCAGAGATCTGAGAATGAATTAAATATTACTTGAATATGTAGGAAGCACAAATACATAGCTTCCAAAACTTATACAATTTGTAGAGACAGCTGACTACGTTAGAGCACCTTTCTGACAGACCTTAAGTGAAGCAGGAATTATGAAGGATTATTTTACACTGTCTTGTCAGAGGTTAGTAGTTGGCCACTCCACATCCATTTGTTCTTTTTTGGATAATATTTTGTTTGTAAATAAAATTATGGTATTCCTTACCTAGTTGCCACAATTAAAGTGACTCCAATTGGAAGAAACAATGCTCAATATTGTCTTTGAAGAGCGATGGAGGTACTCTCAGTAGCAGATATCTGTGCCAGTTAAAGGATTTATTACTAATGAAAGGATTTTAAATGCCACATTTTATGGATGTCTGATGTTTTTGAAGACTATTTATCATCTATCTATCTATCTATCTATCTATCTATCATCTATCTATCTGACTGGTTAAACATTGATTACTCTTAAATATTTACTATTTGAATAATCTTGAAAACATTTTAATGTAATTAAATCAGAATCTAATATTACCACGAGTATAGTATCCAACCTTTAACTTGCATTACTTAATCTAGAAGTACTGAGTGTAAGCGTTGTATTAGTAAATGAGTTGCATAAGTACAATGCCTATCTAAGAGTAACAAAATTAATTTAAAATTTCATATCAATGTACAAAGATTTACACCAATGAAAACCTTAAACCTGTATCAATATATAAATTCTGTACAAATGTAAGAAAATATAACTTAGATTACACATCAAAATATAAAAATTTCTGTCAATATAAGATTATGGCTATAAAACATTTTATCAGCAAATTTAGTAATCCATCCACACATATCTAATTTCTTATAATATTACTCTACCCCACTGTTTTCTTTTCAACCCCTTTCCTTTTACTTAAGAAGGAAAAGACTGAGAAGAGGAAAGGAAAAATAGAAATCCCTGTGTCTATGTTTTATAATTAGTTTCTTCTATCTAAAACTATAACTATTTCCAAATTATCCCTTAAAGGGATAAAACCTACTCATAATTTATAAAATAATTATAACCAGACACCCAACCTCAAGCAATCAGGATTACTAATCTCTACAACTTATTCCTGCTGAATTGGGGCAATGAATTTTTTTTTAAAGGGATGGGGCAGGGGTAGAGAAATTAGAAAGATGGTTAGACTTAAGAAAGCTAGCTTTAGCATTTGTTACCCAGTCTCTATATGTTTAGAAAGTTCAGGGCTGAACTGAACTTCTGACTGGATCTGTCTGAAAGGCTGGATGAACCAAGGTCATCAGAAACCAGCAGTTATTCCTGAATTTATTTTGGGAACAAATCACTAGAAATAGCATCTGGTAAGGCAGAGAGCTGTAAAACCAGGTCATTTCAGCATCCCCGAGGATGAATCTCGTCAAAGCTGCATCTTGGTGTTTAATTCTGCAATACATGAGGCTTACAACCAAATTTTTAGCTCTTTTAAGATATTTGTATAGATTATGCAAGGTACACAGATTAATTAAGGATGAATTTTTGCTCCTTCATTACATGCTGAAAAAGCATTTGACAAAATTCATCATGTTAAAAGTCTTAGAAAGATCAGGAATTCAAGGCCTGTACGTAAACATAGTAAACACAATATACAGCAAAACAGGAGCAAGCATCCAACTAAATGGAGGGAAACTTGAAGCAGTCCCACCTAAATCAGAGATTAGACAAGGCTGCCCACTCTCTCCCTACCTATTCAATATAGTACTGGAAGTTCTAGGAAGAGCAATTAGAGAATAAAAGGAGTTCAAAGGGATACAAATTGGAAAGGAAGAAATCAAAATATCACTATTTGCAGATGATATGATAGTATACTTAATTTACCTCAAAATTCCACCAGAGAACTCCTAAACCTAATAAAACAACTTCAGCAAAGTGTCTGGCTATAAAATTAACTCAAACAAGTAAGTAACTTTCCTACACTCAAAGGATAAATGGGCTGAGAAAAAAATTAGGGAAATGACACCCATTACAATAGTCACAGACAATATAAAATATCTTGGTGTGACTCTAACCAAACAAGAGAAAGACCTGTATGACAAGAGCTTCAAGTTTCTAAAGAAAGAAATCAAAGAAGACCTAAGAAGATGGAACAATCTTCCATGCTCATGGATTCGCAGGAGTAGTAAAAATGGTCATCTAGCTGAAAGCAATCTACAGATTCAATGAAATTCCCATCAAAATTCCAATTCAATTCTTCATAGAATTAGAAAGAGCAATTCTGAAATTCATTTGGAATAACAACAACAAAAAAAAACCCAGAATAGCAAAAAGTGTTCTCAACAATAAAAGAACTTCTGGGGGAAATCACCATCCCTGACCCCAAGCTGTATTACAGAGCAATAGTGATAAAAATTGCATGGTATTTGTACAGAGACAGACAGGAACATCAATGAAACAGAACTGAAGACCCAGAAATGAACTCACACACCTATGATCATTTGGCATTTGACAAAGGAGCTAAAACCATTCAGTGGAGAAAAGACAGAGTTTTCAACAAATAGTGCTGGTTCAACTGGAGGTCAGCATGTAGAAGAATGCAAATAAATCCATTCTTATCTCCTTGTTCAAGTCCAAGTGGATTAAGAACCTTCGCATAAAACCAGATACACTGAAACTAATAGAAGGGAAAGTGAGAAAGAGCCTCAAACACATGGGCACAGGGAAAATTTCCTGAACAGAACACCATTGGCTTATGCTATAAGATCAACAATCAATAAATGGGACCTCATAAAGTTGCAAAACTTCTGTAAGGTAAAGGAAAGGACATTGTTAATAGGACAACCAACAGGTTGGGAAAAGATCTTTGCCAATCTTACATCCAATAGTGGGCTAATGTACAATATATACAAAGAACTCAAGAAATTAGACTTTGGAGAACCAAATAACCTATTAAAAAATGGGGAACAGAGCTAAACAGAATTCTCAACTACAGAAAGTTGAATGGCTGAGAAGCACCTAAAGAAACATTCAACAACTTTAGTCATCAGAGAAATGTGAATCAAAATGACTCTGCGATTCCATTTCACACCAGTCAGAATGGCTAAGTTCAAAAATTCTAGTAACATCAGATGCTGGTGAGGATGTGGAGAACGAGGAACACTCCTCCATTGATGGTGGAATTGCAAAGTGGTACAACCACTCTGGAAATCAGTCTGGCCATTCCTCAAGGGAATTGTCCTCATGTTGAAAGTTGTAACATCAAATATCATTTTTAAGTTTGTATTTATTTATTTATTTATTTATTTATTTATTTAATATTTTAACAGTTTTTTCAAACTCTTACATCTTTCATTTAAGTATACATGGAAATCCAGGCTTTTTATCTCAGATGTAGGAAATGCTAACTCAACAAATAATAGAGACATTAATCTCCATAGAAGGGAGGAATAAAGGAAAACTACATTGCTATCAGGGAGGCATCAATGGGAGGAAAGGGCCCTGGTCCTGTGAAAGCTTGATGCCTCAGTGTAGGGGAATGCTAGGGCAGGGATGTTGGAGTTTGTGGCTGGTGGGGAAACACACTCATATAAGCAGGGGGAGAGGGATGGGATAGGGTTTTTCTGGAGGGGGCAGTAAAGGGTATAACATGAAATGTAAATAAATATCCAATAAAAAGATAAAAGCAAAGCAAAACAAAAACCTCCTTTATCCATCATGATCAATTATGCTCAATTCCCAGCATGCAGACATAGTTTGATATAGAAAAAAAAAACATCAATGTAAACCACTATATAAAAATACTGAAAGAAAATATCACATTGAGCACCACACTAGATGCTTTAAAAAAAAAAAACCTTTCAGAAAAATCCAACAGTCCTTCAAGGTAAAAATCTTGGAGAGATCAGTGATTCAAGATGTATTCATAAACATGATAGAAGCAACATATAGCAAGCCGATAGCCAGCATTAAATTAAACGGAGAGAAACTGAAAGCAATTCCACTGAAATCAGGGACGAGACACGGGACCCACTCTCTTCCTATCTAGTCAACATAGTACTTGAAGTTCTAGCTAGAGCAACAAGCAACTGATGGACAACAAGGCAATACAAATTTGAAAAGAAGTTAAAGTGCTGCTATTAGCAACTAATCTGATCAGATCCATAAGCCTAAAATTCTACCAGAGAATTTCTATAGATGATAAACACCCTCAACAAAGTTGTTGGATATAAAATTAACTAAATCATATAGCCATAGGTAATCTTTATGCAAAAATAAATGGGCTGAGAAAGAAATTAGGGATACATCACTTTTTAAAATGGGAACTATACATATATAAAATCTTGGTGTCAGTGTAACCAAGCAAGTAAAAGACCTGGACAACAATAACTTCAAGCCTCTAAGGAAAATTGGGGAAGATATCAGAAGATAGATCTCCCATTCTCATGGATTGAAAGGATTAACACAGTGAAAATGGCCATCTCACTCATAGCAATCTACAAATTCAATAAAATTCTCTTCAAAATTCTAACCCAATTCTTTACAAATATTGAAGGAATAATCCTCAACTTCATATGGAAAAACAAAAAACCCAGGCTAACTTTAACAATCCTGAACAATAAGAGAACTTCTGGAGGTGTCAACGTCCCTGACTTCAAGCTGTAGTACAAAGCAATAGCAATGAAAACTGCATGGTCTTGGTACAGTTACAGAGAGCTGGATCATGGTCTTGGTACAGTGACAGAGAGTGGGATCAATGGAATTGAGGCAAAGGACCTGAAATAAATCCACACACCTCTGGACATTTGATTTTTGACAAAAAAGGCAAAACCATGCAATGGAAAAGCACGATCATCTGCAAATGGTGCTGGTCTAACTGGGATGTCATCATGTAGAAGAATGCAAGTAGATCCCTCTTCATCACTCTGCACAGTTCAAGTCCAAGTCATAAAAGACCTCAATGTAAAACCATATGCTATAAATCTAAAAAAACAGAAAGTCAATAATGCATTGAATGCATTAGTATATGAGAGAACTTCATGAACAGGACACCAGTGGCTCAGGCTCTAAGATCAACAAGTGATGAATGGGACTTCATGAAAGTGAAATCCTCTATAAGGCAAAGGACACTGTCAATAGGACAAAATGGCATCCTACAGATTAGGAAAGAATATTCACCAATCCTACATCTAACAAATGGTCAAAATACATATTATATATAGAATATCTAAGACATATAATTAAGTCAAGAACTTAGAAACCATCAATCCAAATCCCTGACATCATTAATGATATACTGCTGAGCTTGCAGATAGAAGCCCAGCTAAACTAACCTCTGAGAGGCTCCATTCAGCAGCCGACATAAACTGCTGCAGAGACCCACAGTCAAACATTAGACTCAAGGAATCTTTTGGAAGAGGTGGGAAGAAGGAGTGAGGAACCCAGTGGGGATAAGAACTCCACAGAATGGCCAACAGAGTTAACTCGCCAGGACCCTTTGGTGTCCCAGAGACAGAACCACCACCCAAAGAGATTTCATGGGGGTAGACTGAGGTTTCCCTCCCTCCCCACCCTGCATGTTTGTAGCAGATGTGTAGCTTGGTCTTCATGCAAGTTTCCCAACAAGTAGAGCAGGGGATGTCCCTGACTTTGTTGTCTGCCCATGTAACCTGTTCTCCTAACTCTACTGCATCATCTGGCCTCAGTGGAAGAGGATGTGGGCAGTCTTGCAGTGACTTGATGTGCTAAGGTGGGTTGGTACAAAGATGGGGTAAATGGCTCCCTCTTCTTAGTGAAGAAAGGGAAGGGGCATGAGTGAAGAGGAAGTATGAGGGGAGTTCTGGGAGGATTGTGAATGGTTGTGGTCTAAATGTATTTTGAATAAACAAGTAAATAAGTCAATGAAAAAAGAAGAAAGCCTCTTTTATGCTACCTCTTTTCTTGTAGGAAAGTCAATTATTTACAGTATAAACAAATAACAATTTGCATTGCATAACTCTGTCTTTGATAATACACAATTTTATTTACTGGTAACCTCTAGGAATCGTACAGGATAGAAAATACACGTGTTTCTTACTTAGACTTGTTCAATTTACTTAGTAAACTCACCAATGAAATGCATCCAGTTTCCTACAAATGACATAACTTCAAACTTCTTTATCTATCTATCTTCTTCATCTCTACCCATTCTTTGGTTGTTTGACACCCAGGTAACTTCCATTATTTATTTTAAAAATATCTCATATGGCTGAGCATCTCTGAGACAATTACGTCCTTCACTGTAGAATCATTGTGCTACACATAACCACTTCTAGGTTGAAGATGTGGGTATGGTCTTCAATAAACACTGCTTTCCACACAGCTATTTTGATTCTTTCTTCTAACTCATCCTATATCAGGGACGGGGCCTTATTTATTTATCTTTCTTTCCATAATGCCTCTGCATAGAATGCTGAAATGTCTCAAACATGCTTCATGAAAAAATATACGTACATGATCGTTTAAAAAATTATCTCTGGAAAATATAGACTTGTGGTAGAGATGGGTCATATGGCAGTTCTATTTGTTATACTTTGAAAAACCTTTATACAGATTCTTATGGTTTTGGAAGAGTTTACTTCCCACCAGCTTTTAAAAGTTCCTTTGAAGCTACATCTTCCTCAACACTGATGTTACCTGTTTGCTTCATGTCTACTATTGTGAATGGTCTGAGATGGAATTTCACTGTAGAATATGTATGCTTTTCTTTGATTATTAGTGATTTTTGAACATTTAAACATATTAACTGGATACAGTTACTTTGTCATTTGTCAACTGTTTGTACATTTCATTAGCCTTGTCATTGATTGTTTTATTTGGTGTCAGCTATTCAATTTTTAATGTTTTTGTATATCTAGATCTAGATCCTCCATATAACATATAATGACTACATTTTTTTTTCTAATCCGTTAGCTATCTTTTCACTCTAATTTTGGCTTCTTTCTAGTGGAGAAGCTTTTTAATGCCATGCAAGTCCATCTTTCTATTATATCCTGAAATGTTGAAATCTTCTCAGTCACTCTTTACCTATGCCTATGTCTTAAACTATTTTCTCCATAGTCTCCTCTAAGACTTTGTGATGCTTCACAATGAATGAGAAATTCATATTATAACAGTCTCCTCAGGATAAGGGATGCTTACAGATAAGGGGTCAGAAAACCTGTAAGAGACCTTATTGCTAGCAAATAGGCAAGTAATATAAAAGGGTTTTTGAAAAGGTTTGTGTAATGCTTCTACTGTAGTTTCCCTAATACATAGAAACAATGATTTTAAAGGACTCAGCATATAATGGAGACAATACCTCCAATAGACATTTTAAGCCACCAAATAAAACTAGAATCAGGTTACTTCTTGTTAAATTTTTGCCTAAAATGGTCCCATAAACTGATCCACTGCAAACCTCACAGGATATTGGCACAGCTATTATTTGTTCCACTTAACACACTGATACCAAGGTCTTATTTCTGACACCAGCTAATTTCACTAAATAGAGAGACATTCAACTAGCACACTGCTCGAAGCTTCACTCCTATTGGCTATCATTCAAAGTGCAGGAGACATCTTGCATGATACTAGAGGAGAGAAATGAACAAAAAAATAATCAAAACAAACTAATCAATAAAAATTCTAAACATTTTCTATGTAACACAGTTAATGAATCAACATGACCTAATCACTGTGGGACCCCAAGGAATGTTGGTCCTGTGGGGGTGAATTTCATGTTTTCCCTAAGGAATTTTTGCTTCCTTAGTAAGTTTGGAGAGTTAGGAATAATTGAGATTCATTTTAGCATTGTTATTTTTTTTCTTTTTCTTTTAGAAAAGTATACAACTGGGAGGTTTCCATTTATTCTTCCTTTTTGTCATTTTATTTACATTTTAAAAAAATTAGACATCACTAATCCTGTGCTTCCTTATTTCCAGAAATGACCTGTAATTTTTCTCATATTTTGACAGTTGTTTCTGAATTTGTTTAGACTTTTTGGTACATTCCCCTACTCCAAGCATGTACTTTCATGTCCAGCTGTATAAGATTAAATGTAAAATCATGAAGAAAATTTCACTCTTTTTAAACTTCTGTTTGTAACAGTACTTTAATTTTGTCAGCCCTTTAGAGAATGTCTTGGAGGTTTTTGTTGATGTTGTTTCCTTGTTTCCTTTTAATGAGAAATCTTACAGAATACTCTCTTTAAATGTCTTCTTTGTATATTTTGTTTATCAGAACTTCTCACAGGATTACTCATAAGTCAGGTACCTTCCTTTGTTTTCTCTCAGTTCTTCCCTCCTTCTTCTCACTTGTCCTTTCTCCTACGTTTTCTTCTGTTTCCAGTCACTGTTGTAGTTTCCTCTGAAACTCATACTAGTTTGTTCTTTACAGTGGTAGGCATTTTTAATTATGCTTTAGAAAGATATATTAATATTTCTAAGTACTAAAGTTGTTTTATTTTTTTGGTGTGTGAGACAAAAGAGAAAAAAAATGACTCCTGATAGCATCTCAAAGGAATACAACATTGATTTTGGCATTTCAGAACTTGTTAGAACTCACAGTTCCTAATGTTCCTCTGACTTGAGTTCAGGTTATAAGTGTGTGAGTAAAGAGTTTGGACATTTTTAGCATTTTGAGAAGCCAGGGTCACATTCAAGGATGAAATCTATTGTTTCTTCTTACTTATTATTTTTTCTTTCATATTTTAGGCCCTCTTATCTGGAATTCACTTTGATGGCCCCTGAGAATTAGTTTTGGCTCTTTTTCTTGGACTTGTTTAACACTAATCTCCAATAGAACCCCCAAAATTATAGGCTTTTGCCACTACTATTTATTATCCCTAAACTTCAGATTAGATCCTATTGCAGAAAACACCATATAGTCAAGTCATAACTCCGTGAAAGAAAGCCTTATGTACATAATTTTAAAAAAATATTCAATGTCTACATATGTGCAATTTTGAACTTGCCTTTCTTTTTTCAGTCTTTTGTATTTTCATACATGAGAACAATGGTCATAGGTCATATACACCTACATAGAGTTCAAAACTTTAAACTCTCATTTCAAACATGCAGAGCTGAAAAGAAGGATATGATTTTTTCATTTGTATTATATAAACTCATCATTATCACTCACTTCTGCCAGCATGAATAAAAGTTTGGTGAGAAGCTATTTCTTCCCTCTTAACAATGTCTCAACCATTCCGTGTAATTTAAAGAGATAGCAATATATGCAATTCTTAAAGTTTATCTTGCTTTGTATAAAAAGTTGAAAGATGAATCTGGTATTGGCCAGCTTCTAAAGAGGTAAAAGTCTCGATATGCTATCACAGGATAAATGTAATAATTGATTTTACCCAGGCATGAATCATAAAAGCTAGAGTAATGTCTGACAGGGTAGGATATACCTACTAATACAATATTGGCAAATTGTTTTAGGAATAGGTAACTACTTATGAATTGGATTTAAGGTTTGCTTCACAGACAAAATTAATTTCTAGCAGATCTTGAGGTGAACTACTGGGGCTATATGGGTCATAGATATTAGGAAAGTACTTATGACTATTTTATACCCACTGCAGTTATAGCATTAGCCTATTAATGTTTTTCCAATGTACTGATAGATTACTTTATCTCACAACCATTATCAAAGATGCTCTTTTTAGAAATAAACTAAGATTGACATAGATATCTATAGCCCTCAATGTGTATTGATTTAGAGACTCAGTCTACTTCACATCATACCTTTCAACCAAGTCTCAGGAATCAGTAGAGAAGTAGGGTATAAGTGACAGAGGTCATAGATGACTACATTAAAACAATGTGTTCAGAGTGCTCCTAAAGAAGCCACAGTGGTAATAAGAGTATAACATAAAACTCGAGTAGAATCAACCCAGAAAAAATTGAAAACAGGAGGGAGGATATAACTATGAATTCTGCCTCTAGCTGAGTAACTATTGGCAGTTGATGGATGGATACTTTGAGAACCATGGTAAGTTTTAAGGATGTAGCCCCTGAGAAGCTACCTACTCCCAAGTAGATAACCCTCATATATGTGTACATAAAGGAAAGTTTGAATGGACACAGTGCCTTAAACAATTGGAAAAGAACAAAGGAATTTCAGTGGAATAGTGGTAAAAGGATAAAGAAAAGAATCAGAAGGGAAGATATGAGAAATGAAATTTATCAAAACACATTGTATACATGTATAAAATTCACAAAAAATAAAATGAAAGTGTATAGCCCTAGTTAACAAATTTCATTGCTATTGAACTAATTTGTAAGTTCCATAGCAACAAAACTGATCTCTTGGGAAAATACCAGGCAAACATAAACCTTTCCATTTTAAATCACATCCCTGAGATTAAAGACTCATAAAACCCTCCTGGGTCATTGCCAGATGGCTCTTATGACATCAGATATAGTATTGAGCAATCTCTGCAACAGAAAAGTCATTCTGGGAAAACTCTGCAGCAGAAATCATGGTCCAGAGCTTATGGCTTCTCAGAACCTGGAGGAATGAATGCTGTAGATTCCCCAGTTCAAAACTAGATTCACTCACCACCAAAAAGCCAAACCTGGCAACAACAGAAAGAATTATTTTTCTGGACTCTACACCTGTACATCTCATCCATTCCATCTGTACTGTTCCTTCTTTGAGACTACAGAAGAGTCAGTAAGATTACTTGTGCTGTTCTCATGTACAAAGGTAAGTGTTGAATTGGATGCATGATTTTTCCCCCAAACTAACTCTGAGAGACCCAGTGAGTCTTTGATGTGCCTTGTCTCTTGTCTGTTGTGATTATAACTGAGCCTGAAGTAGGAGGTGAATTGTTAAGGTAGAAGTAGAACCGAGATGCTACAGAGGCAATAATGGTCATCGCTTTTCTAAATATTATTCCCTAAGAAATAAACATGGCCTTTCATATATTTATGGTTATTTCTGTACTTTTACTTCCATAAAATGTGGAAAGCAAAGGTACAAAAAAGTGTGATCTTGAGTGTATTCTGCTCTTAGTCTTTCTTTAGTGTTGTAGGTTGAAGAAGGCTCCAATTTCATTTTCAAGTTATAATTTTTACTGTTCTTACAGATATGACCTAAGGAAGAATGGCTTTAGGAAATGACTCTTCGGTAAAAGAATTTATCCTGCTGGGCTTGACACAGCAGCCAGAGCTCCAACTGCCTCTCTTCTTCCTCTTCTTGGGAATCTATGTGGTCTCCATGGTGGGGAACCTGGGCTTGATTGTTCTGATTGTGTTGAATCCTCACCTGCACACCCCCATGTACTACTTTCTCTTCAACCTATCCTTCATTGATTTTTGCTACTCCTCTGTCATAACTCCCAAAATGCTGGTGGGTTTTCTTAAGCAGAATATCATCTCTTACTCTGAGTGTATGACTCAGCTCTATTTTTTTGCTTTCTTTGTTAGTGATGAGTGCTATATTTTGACAGTAATGGCCTACGACAGATTTGCTGCCATTTGTAAACCCTTGCTTTACCAGGTCACCATGTCTCATCAGGTCTGCCACTCGATGATGATGGGTGTTTATGTAATGGGCTTTGTTTGTGCCATGGCCCATACAAGTTGTATGCTAAGCCTGACCTTCTGTGATGGCAATATAATCAACCACTACATGTGTGACATACCCCCTCTCCTGAAACTCTCCTGCATAAGCACCTCCATTAACGAGCTTGTGGTTTTCATTGTTGTGGGTGTCAATGTAATAATACCCAGCCTCACGCTGTTTGTTTCTTACACCTTGATCCTTTTCAACATCCTCAGCATCCATTCTGCTGAAGGTAGGTCAAAAGCCTTCAGTACCTGTGGCTCCCATATAATATCTGTTTCTTTTTTCTTTGGAGCTGCAGCCTTCATGTATTTTAAGCCTCCTAGTGCATCTGCGGATGAAGATAAAGTATCTTCCATGTTTTATACTATTGTGGGCCCAATGATGAATCCTTTTATCTACAGCATAAGGAATAAAGATGTCCACATTGCGCTGAGAAAAACTTTGAATAGGAGTTTTACTTAAGTAGAAACTGTATTTGTTATAGAAGCATTCATAGGGTAAGAGTGGTTTACAACTAGGGAGCAAACTAGAGATGTAGTTACTTGTCAGACCATTTGCTTACATTCATGAGCCCTAGATTTAACCCACAGTTTAAAAATAATGGGTACAATTCTAAAACAACACAAAAACAATTACAAAAACAAAATGAAAAATCATTTATGTGAGAATATTGTGGAATTAAAATTATTCATAATTATGCAAAATTAAGGTACTAATGGGAAAATTTCAGAGGTAAGGACTGTGAAATATAAGTAACCCATTATCATTTTATAGTAGAGAAAATAATTTTACTTTGTAATTTTCCAAATCATGTTTTTTTTTCTCAGCACTAGAAAGTGAGCAAGCACATTTGTGCAGCCATCCACCAGTGTATCACATTCCAGCCTTAGAAATAATGAGGATTGAAGCACAGAACACTGGGTGATCTTATACTCAGAAAGGAAATGTCAAGGTTTCTTAAATGTATATCTTTTTATTTGCAGATTATATGAAGGAGTTCATATTCAGATTCCCTTGCATGTCAGACAAATGCTCTACCAATGACCTACATCTTAAGAACAGCTATGAGATCTTTGATTAGAGTACATCTAGAAGTCTTATTTACTTGTGCCACTGAGATATTGATTTATGCAACTTTATAGTCAATATTTCTTCAGTTAATAACCCCCTCAAATATTGGTAGCCTAGTTCATCTTGAAAGGTTCTTTTGTTTTCTCAAAGGCTGAAGTAGGGAGGGCAAATGCCCTTTTCAATTTGGTCTTTTCTCTATAGTCATATAGCAGTTTGGTAAAGAGGGGTTGTTGAGTCTGTTATGATTTTAGTGGTCTCAGACTGAAATGAAATAATTTTACTTAGATTATTAAAAAAATAAAAACAAATACAGCTCTGGAGAAAGGTGAAGATCTTTGTGGTCTTGGAAGGCTACAGACTAGTAAGATGCTGAAAAGATAATTTTTGTGTCTGTGAGTTTGTATCAAAAAATGATACACAGTGTCAACTCTCTTATTATCTTGGGTTGGTTGGTAGAAAGGTCTCTTTCTAAGGAGATGGTAGGTGACCTGACTGAAGATAGGGTTCTTCACTGAACTTTTAAGCATTGGGATGAGGCAAGCTTAGTTTCAGATACACAAACAATCTTCTGGTGATTTGGAATGATTATGAGACAGAGATGAACCCTATGCAAGCATGAGAACAGGAATAATATGCATACAAGAGTGAACAATAATTAGGAAATGAGGTTGGATTGGGGTTTGTGAGAGAAAAGAATGAATGTTAGTAAGCAAAATAAAAATCAAGGTGTTATCAATCATACAATGGACTTTGTTTTCTTTCTTTCTCCATAATTTGATGGTCAGTCAATGCTCATTCATAAACTGTCTGTAATTCATGAAACAAAAATTTAAATAACAAGTATTTCCATGTCTTACAGGAGGGATGGCTTTTCATTGGTAAATTAGCCAGTGATAGTTAGATATCAGGCTGTAACAAATATTAAGTGGGAGACACTTAATCCTGTCTCACCTCTTTCTCTTCAGCCAACTATTTCAAGTGGGAAGATCAGAAGAACTGCTTTGTTTTTGAGTCTTCATTTTGTAAGTTTTGTGTCTTCATCCTCTTAGTCCTAGATTCTGCATGGCTAATATTAAAACTACTGTGTTATACATTAAATAATATATATATATATATATATATATATATATATATATATATATATATTAAAAATTCCTACATTTTTATAGGAGGTTAGCTTCCACACTACAGGGTAAACTTAGGAAGGTGTGAGTAAGAAATTGGCAACTGGAATTGGTTATAATGTCAATGGATATAACCCCCCCCTCCATCCCCTGAAAGTGGAAGGCAATGAAAAAGAGAAAGGGAAGAGGGAAAACTGATGGTGATGGCATGAAAATTAAACCTCTACTGATAACATCAGACAACCGAAGAAAAGAAAAAGAAGGAAACTAGTATTGGTGGCAACCAACTTACGCTACAACTGATAGTATCAAGCAGGAGCTACCACTGACAGTAGCCACCTGGACTGCCACTGACTGTGACAGTAATCACAGAAAAGAAAAGAAAGAAGAAAAAAATAATCAAGTACACACAGTGGATGAAGCACAGTGGACTCCAGCAAGCAAGCTCTGACAAGCAAGTTCTAACAACTTCATAATACACATACATATATACATACATACATACATACATACATACATATATACATACATACTTATGTACGTACATGCATTCAGACAAACACATTCAGACATTGGTGCAAAATACAAAGGTGTAGCTAGCAAGCTATATTTTATATACAGACATTTGTTGTATAGAGAAAGCTCTAGTTAGCAATTTCTCACTACCTTACATACATACTTTTACACATAATTGGTGGATAAAGCAAACCTGTAATGATTAAGCTCCAACAAGTTTATATTTATTTTTTTCTTAGCTTGTTTTTGGATATACCAGTTTGCAAATCCACCAGCAATGGAGAAGTATTCCTCTTTCTCCACATTCTTGCCAGCATGTGCTGTCACTTGAGTTTTTGGTCTTAGTCATTCTGATTGGTATAAGGTGATATCTCTGGGTCCTCTGTTTTTGAATGAAGTAATTCTTCCTCTTAAGAAAAGAACTTTATCTTCAGGGGTATATAAAAGGCTTGGCAGGAATCTGACTTTAGCCAAGGACAAGGAAAAGGGCTTTAGGCAGGAATCTGACATTGGACCATGACAAGGAAGTAAGGTCAGGCAGGAATCTAACTTTAGGGTAAAACAGGGAAGTAATTTCAGTAAGGAATTTAAATCTTATGCTAGAACAAAGAAGTAGGCTTCAGGCATGAATATGACTTTGGGCTAGGACAGGGAAGTAGGCTCAGATATTTTGGTCATCTTGATATACCCTTAGAAACAGTGACTTTGCTTATTGCCTTGCTTGCTCCTTGACTATTTAGATTTATTGTATTGCTAGTTCCTCAACCTAACTGACCTAAACACTTGCATGTAATTAAAATGGTGTAAAAGCAAATTGGGAAAAAATAAACCTGTGTTCAGCCTCAGAACTGGCTGGGGTTATGCTACAATGTTCCTGTGCATATACAGTATATCAAGTTCCTTGTCCTGTTTGATTTTCTCTAATTTTTGAGATCTTCAGGGAGTCTTCCCCTATCACATCTGATCCATATTATTCTGGAAAGGATCCAAAGACTTTTCTCCTTTCTCGTCAACCAAAATACAGAATCTCTTTCCGAAAATTGTATGTCCTTGGTCCAATAGCTGAAAATCATTAAAGGTATAGCTTGACCTCTCTCCCAGAGGACTTTTGCTATAGCCACCAAACTCATAACCACACACATTTTGAAAATTAAAGCCATTCAAAGCAACTAAAGTAATCTAAGCATTCAGACAGTGCTTTCTCACCATCTTCTGCTTTTCGACCTATAATTTAGGATCAAAAGCCTCTATAGTTTATACATCTATGTATAATTAAATCCTCCCTACTATGGAGATTAATATCTTTGCCCCTTTATCTTTATATAATTCTCAAGGCCTAAATTTCTACTGTCTGAGCTAGGTTAGGCTTTCTATCCCATTTTTGACCTACTAATATTGAATGTCTCAATATATATTATTTATGTTTACTTACTGTATGAGCCTATTTCCAAGCTTTAGTTATGTCATACCATGCAAAAGCAAAGCAATCCCATTAATCCCATGTGATCCATGTTTAATTATTTTGACAATTTGCCTCGGCAAGACTTTGAAATTCCTTTAAAGAAATTTTTCCTTCAATCTCCCTTCTGTCCTTAAAAACAATCAAATCAAAATTATTTGTCCCTATCTTTTGATTATTATTATTATTGTTGTTGTTGTTATTGTTGTAAGTAGGTTGCTTCTGCCTTCTGTCTCTCATTGTCTTCCTCTTAGCAGCTGGCCTGGCTCTTTGTACAGCAGAGGTTTCCAGCTTCTCAGCTTAAGCTTTTTGTATCAGTTTCAAACCACAGGAAAATCCCCATGTGGCTAGGGCAAAATCAGTATATTTCCATTTATCCTTAAAAAGAATTAAATAGAATTTATAAACCTCTCTCCTTTATTTTTCTGGTGGCTGGAGGCAGGCCGCTTTTAATGTCTGCTTTTCACTGTCTTCCTCCTAGCATCTGATCAGGGAACCAGCCAGCTTCTGGTGCTCCCAGTGTCTCTGAGCTGAGGCTCTGTCTGGTGGTGGCTCTGTTCCTTTGTTCTAGTCTCATGGTTTGTGCAGGAAACGTGTGACTTAAGACTTGGCTCAGCTAGCTGAATAAGCAAATCTCCCCTCCTCCTAAACTTATCTCATGGTGAGTGTGTAATGTGCATTTCATTTGAGAATCTGCTAATTATTTTTAATAGTGAGTTCTTACCCCCCACATTAGGTACCATCTGTAGCAATGAATTTGAGGTACACCACTTTGGCTCCCAGCAGGTCTCATGCTCACATCTGCCCAGGATCAACCTGGATTTGAGAATGGAACACATACACGCACACACACACACACACACACACACACACACACACACACACGTTAATTTTAAAATGTCTTGGCTACCTCAAAGGCTGGGCAGTCTTAAACCTTCCCCTGCTACCTCAGGCCCAATCAGGGAAGTGGCCAATGGCCACCCACCCACATTCTCACATGGCTAGTTGGCTTTCTCTCCTGAAGTTCTTATGTCTCATCTTTTTCCCCTAAGTCATGGCAATTTTCTCTCTTCTCCTCCTCTCTTGCTAGCCCTAGTTCACACAAATCTAAGGGTCCCGTCTTGTCTCCCTTTGTCCAACCATTTGGCCACTAACATCTTTATTTACCAATCAAAAACCAACTGGGGACATGGACTTCAGTGTTTAGAGATGCAGATTCCTGATTAAATCAGAACATTAAAATCAATCCCTAACAATGAATACTTTGTTTTTGTAAATCAACCAACCAAACAACACACCAACAAACAACTAAGCCAAAAAACACATTCAAAACCCCAAACAAATAAATGACAAAATCAAAAAAGACTAAAAGAAAATATAAATCCTCAAGCTTTGTAAATATTTCATTTTTTGTAAAGAATTATAGTTTTTTTAGGTGAACAATAGTTGTACATATTTATGTGGTACTGTCTTATAAAGTGAAGTATATTGTTCATTCCCCCTCCAAAATACTTAGTATACTAGTAACCTGACTCCAAGAACACATTAAAAATATCATTCACCATGATCACATAGGCTTCATCCCAGTGGTTCAGGGATGGTCCAATATACAAAACCCATCAACTTAATCCACCAAAAACAAAACAAAACAAAACAAAACAAAACAAAACAAACAAAACAAAAAACCTGAAAGAAAGAAAACCACATGGATCATCTCACTAGATGCCGAAAAAGCCTTTCAGGAAATCCAGCACCACTTCATGTTAAATGTCTTAGAGAGGTCAGGGATTTAAGGTGCATACCTAAAAACAATAAAATCAATATATAGCAAGCCAATAGCAACATTAGATTAAATGGAGAGAAAATTAAAGCAATTCCACTAAAATCACAAATGGGACAATGGTGTGCACTCTCTCCCTCACTATTTATTCAATATAGAACTTGAATTTCTATAGACAAGCTAGAGCAATAAGACAACTAAAGGATTCATGGTGATTCAAATTGGAAAAAAGGAAGTCAAAGTACTGCTATTCACAGATGATACAATAGTATATATAAGCAACCTCAAAAATGCTACCAGAGAACTCCTACAGCTAATAAATACCTTCAGCAAAGTAACTGGATACAAAATTAACAAAAAGAAAATATCAATAGCCCTCCTTTATACAAAATAAACTGGCTGACAAAGAAGCACCACCCTTTACAATAGCCACAAATAGTATAAAATATCTTGATATAACTTTAACAAAAAAGTGAAATACACATACTACATGAATTTCAAGTATCTAAAGAAAGAAGCTGATGAATATATCAGAAGATGGAGAGATCTTCCATGCTTATGGATGGGTGGGATTCAGCTAGTAAAAATGACCATATGACCAATAGCAATCTACAGATTCAATGCAATTCTTATAAAAATTCCAACATACTTCTTTACTGACCTTGAAAGAAAAATTCACAACTTCTTATGGAAAAGCTAAAAACCCAGGATGACTAATACAATCCTGAAAAATAAAAGAACTTCTGGAGGTATCACCATCCATGTTCTCAAGCTGTACTACAGAGAAATAGTAATAAAAACTGCATGGTACTGGTATAAAAACTGACAGTATTATCAATGGAACTGAATGAAAGACCCTAAAGTAAACCCACACACCTCTGAAAAATTGAATTTGAGAAAGAAGGCAAAAACCATATAATGGAACAAAGAACACATCTTCAGCAAATGGTGCTGGACTAACTGGATGTTAGTACGTAGAAGAATATATATATATATATATATATATATATATATATATATATATATTCACTGCAAAAAACCTCAAGTCCAAGTGGATCAATTGTCAAACCAGATATATTAAGTCTGAAAGAAGAGAAAATGGGGAATAGCCTTGAATGCATTGATACAGGAGATGACTTCTTGAACAGAACACCAATGGCTCAGGCTCTCACATCATCAGTTGATAACTGGGACATCTTGAAACTGAGAAGCCTCTGTAAGACAAAGGACACTGTCAATAGGACAAAATGGCAGCCTATAGATTGAGAAAATATCTTCACCAGTCCTACATCTGACAGAGGGGTAATATCCAAATACTTCAAGAAATTAGAAACAAACAAACCAAATCCTTGACCCTATTAGTAATATTCTATTATCTTGCAGACAAGAGCCTATGAAAACTGCTCTGAGAGGCTCCACCCAGCAGCAGACAGAAACAGCTGCAGAGATCCACAGCCAAACATTGAATGTTGAATGGAGCTAACAGAGTCCTGTGGAAGAGGTGGACAGAAGGATTGAGGCACCTGGTGGGAATAGGAACCCCACAGGAAGGCCCAAAGAATTAACTCACCTGGATTTTGGTGTCCTGGAGATTGAACCACCAACCCAAGAGGATACATGGGGTATTTATGGAGCACCCCACAGATATGTCAAGTTTAATTGCTTTAAGTGCCTTATAAGTTGTTCTGAAGAAAACAGGCAACATCCCCTTTACATTATAGATGTAACCTTAAGAAGTATATATGATATGAAAGAAGACGCTATAAGGAAGTACATAAAATTTCATTTAGTGATGGAAAGTATGGAGAATACCGAAATATGAGACAGGTTTTCATGCTTTTCTATTTGAAGAGTGCCCAAAGCGGCAGTAATAAAATGTATGTAAAACTGGAGCATGAGTGATGTGAAGGAAGAATAAGGAAGCCAGAAGGGCTGGGTGTGACAGTAGATGGAATGGCAGAGTAGAGGAGTGAGTTTTAGAACAGTTAATTAACATTAAACTTTGAGAAACTCATGTGTAAATCTACTAATACATAAACTTCCTAAAATATACTCACATATAAAAAGAGTTTAAATGGAGTTGCTCTAGAGTTGGGAGTGTTCCTTTTAGACATCGCAGACTGAAATAAAAACACCAAACCAGGATTTTATTACCTTTTCTTGAATTTCTTTGCCAGTAACGTCCAAAAGAATACCTGGAATTGCAGACTGTTGTTTCTGCTGTTGGTTATCTCCAAATGATGATTAGGTGATTAGGTCCTATTTCGTAAAACAAGTCATCATGTGGAGAAAGCTGGTACCTTTATAGTAGCTTATTGTCTGGAGTTAAGAAATAAAAATTTCATGTCTATATATCTACATTTTTGTACTTTTTATTTCTTTTAAAATTTTTGCTAAGTTCATACAAGAAAACAGTGGACATCGCTCATGTTCATCCACTTACAAGTCAAAACTCTAGACTATCAATTTAAACATGGAGAACTGAAAAGAAGGATATGATATTTTTATGTGTATTATACAAACTCCTCAAAAGCACTCATTTCTACCAGCATGATTCAAAGGCTGGTGAGAAACTATCCCTTCCCTCATAGCAATTTCTCAACCCATGTTATTTTAAAGATATAGCAATATGTGACATTTTTAAAGTTAGTCTCGTCTTAGGTGCCAAGTTGAGAGATGAATCTGGTACTATTCTGTTTTTATAGAGTTAAAAGTCTACATACGCTATCGCAGGAAAACGTAACAGTTTATTTTATGGAGGTATGAGCAAAAGGAGCTCCAGTAATGGCTTGACAGGGCAGGATATACCCACTGGTGCAATATTGGCAAAAAAAGTTTTAGCAATAACTGGCCACTTATGGATTGGTTTAAAGCTTACTACACAGACAATTAATTCCTAGCATGGTTTTAGAACCAACCATTGAGGCTAGATGGATCATAGGTTCTAAGAAAGTACACATGACTATTTCTTTTCTGTGGCTATAGCGTTAACCTGACTATTAATGTCTTTCCAATATATTGATAGATTACTATATTTCCCAACCATCGGCAGAGATGCTTTTATGCAGTAACTTGAGATTAACCTAGATATCTGTAGCCAGTCAATGAGTATAGAATTAGACTGTGAGTGTTCAGTCTTCTCCAAATCATACCCATCACCCAATTCTCTGGAATCATTAGAAAAGTAGGGGTGGAAAAATTGTAAGAGCCAGAAGTCATAGATGACTACATTAAAACAATGTTTTTAGTATGTCCTCAATGAGCTCACAGTGGTAACAAAAGTATGCATAAGAGCTGAGTAAAATCAAACCTGAAAAACTTCAAGACTGAAGGAAGAATATGGTCCTGAATTCAACCTCTTCCTGAAAACTAATGGCAGTTGATGGATACTTTGAGATTCAGGGTCATTTTCATGGATGCAGCACCTGAGAAGCTACCTACTCTCAAATATATGGCACACACATATGTGTATGTAGAAGAAGTTCTATATCCACTCAGGGGGTTAAAATGGAAATGAACAAATGAGTTTCAGAGAAAATAGTGATAGAAGGATGGGAAATGAATTTGAGAGAAAGACTTCAGGATGAAACATCAAAACACATTGTATAAATGTATAAAATTCTCAAACCATAAAAAAATGGTATAACCCTAATAAGCCAATGTCACGACTAATGAACTAATTTCTAAGTTGCATAGCAACAAAGCCTGATCTCTTGGGAAAATATTTGGCAAACATAAGCCTTTCAATTTTTAATGAGGTCCCTAAGATTAAAAATTCTTAAAAGCCTCCTAGGTCATTGCCAGATGGGTCTTATGACATCAACAGCTGCTATTTACCAACCTCTGTGATAGAGAAGGTATTCTGATAAATGTCGGCAGTGGAAAAGATGATTCAGAACTCAAGGCTTAGAACCTAGAGGAATGAGGGCTCTAGATTTTCTAATTTATATTTAGTTATCCTATCATCAAAAAGCCAAACCCAATAACAACAGAAAAGAATTTTTTCTCTGGACTCTACACCTTTGTAGCCCATCCATGCCATTTGTACTGGCCCTTCTGTGAGAGTACAGACGCGTCAGTAAGATCACTTGAGAAGTTCTCATGTACAAAGGTAAATGTTGAATTGGATGCATGATTTTTCCCCCAGACTAACTCCGAGAGACTCAGTGAGTCTTTGATGTGCCTTGTCTTTTCTATTTTGTGATTACCACTGAGTTTTAAGAAGTAGGTAGATTGTCAAGGTATAAGTAGAAATGAGATGCTACAGAAGCAGTAATTGGCATGGCTTCCATGAATATTATTCTCTAAGAAATTGCTGTTCATATATTTATACTTATTTTTGCACATTAACTTCTATAAAATGTGGAAATAAAGGGACAGAGAAGTATGATCTTGAAGTTATTGTATTCTGGATCTTAGTTTCTCTTCAGTATTATTGGTTGAAGAGGGCTGTGTTCATGCTACAATTTTTACTGTTCTTACAGATATGGCCTAAGGAAGAATGGCTTTAGGAAATGACTCTTCGGTAAAAGAATTCATTCTGTTGGGTCTGACACAACAGCCAGAGCTCCAGCTGCCTCTCTTTTTTCTCTTCTTGGGAATCTATGTGATCTCTGTGATGGGGAACCTGAGCTTGATTGTTCTGATTGTGTTGAATCCTCACCTGCACACCCCCATGTACTACTTTCTCTTCAATCTTTCCTTAACAGATCTCTGCTATTCCACAGTCATAACCCCCAAAATGCTGGTAGGTTTTGTGAAGCAAAACATCATCTCTTACGCTGAGTGCATGACTCAGCTCTTTTTCTTTGCTTTCTTTGCTATTGATGAATGCTACATTTTGACAGCAATGGCCTATGACAGATATGCTGCCATCTGTAAGCCTCTGCTTTATCAGGTCACCATGTCTCATCAGGTCTGTCACTTGATGATGGTGGGGTTATATGTAATGGGGTTTGTGGGTGCCATGGCCCATACTGGTAGTATTCTAAAAATGACCTTCTGTGATGGCAACATTATCAATCACTACATGTGTGATGTACCACCTCTTAGGAAGCTCTCCTGCACAAGCACTTCTAGCAATGAGTTGGAAGTTTTCATTGTCGTGGGTGTCAATGTCATAGTTCCTACCCTGACTATCTTTATTTCTTACACCTTGATCCTTTCCAACATCCTCAGCATCCATTCTGCAGAAGGTAGGTCAAAAGCCTTTAGTACATGTGGCTCCCATGTGATAGCTGTTTCTCTTTTCTTTGGATCTATAGCCTTCATGTATTTTAAGCCTTCTAGTGCATCTGTGGATGACGAGAAAGTCTCTACCATTTTTTATACCATTGTGGGCCCAATGCTGAATCCTTTCATCTACAGTATAAGGAATAAAGATGTCCACATTGCACTGAGAAAAACTTTGAAGAAAAAATTTTTGCCTAAGTAGAATCTGTACTTGTTATGGAAGTATATGTTAAGAAATATGATGTGTACAACTGGTGAGGAGATTAGAGAAGTAGTTGATTGTTAGAACACTTAGTTATGTTCCTGTGGCTCTGAGTTTTACCCAAAATTTTGTAAACCAATAATATGAGGAACTAAAAAACCAAGTATTTTTAAAACAATATATTGAGAATAATGTCAAATCAAAATTATTTGAAACTAAATGAATTATTCTGAAATTTCTGAAGTGAAGTCAGCGTATGGTGTCCACTGACTATATGAACTGTCTGTCTTTTTAAACTTCTATTTGATAGACATGTTTTTTTTTTTTTCTGGTTCGTTCATAAGTTTGTTGCAGTGTTGAGTAGTTCTCTTGTTGTATTGCTTATTGCTTTTGAGAACATTAAAACAACAAGTGAAAATCTTTGACTCATCAAACATGGATGATATGTGTTCTGTGTTTGTTGATTTCACTTTTATTGTCTCTGTCTCTGGAGTTTTTTTTTTTTTTTTTTTTTTTCTCTCATTGATCTTTCCCAGTTACCGGCAGACATGGGAAACTGAATCCTGATGGTGCTCTCTGCCAGAGCTTTCTGTTCTCTCTGCTTTATGTACGTCTGTCAGCTGTGCACTACTGTAGCTGCCCCACCAGAGTCTCTTATTGCTCAAATTTCCCTTTCCTCTACTCTCTCTGATTCCTGCCTCTGGTCATTGGATTCAGTTTTGTAGCAATTCATTTGCAGCAATTTAATAGTATTCAAATGTCATTTTATGCTCTTGTACTTTATAAAAGCTGGCTCTGGAGTTTGGCTATAACTTCCTCTACTCCCACCCAGTTGCGAGCATGCTTGTTTAAAATTTTCTTCCAAAACTGTGTTTTGTGTCAGGTGGGCCACCTGACTTTGTGACAAGGAGAGAAAAACAAAACAGCACAGGAGAAGACACTGTCCACTTTAATATAGCTAAAATGTGCACTATTCCCAATGGAAATTGTTGGTACTTCTCAAAAAGTTTTGGTTTCATTTAACACTCTAGGACTTTTGCTGAATTATCAACTTTATCTCAAGATTTGTAAAACTATTGTTTAAACTCTTTTTAAGTTTATTGAGTATGGCTAAAATTTTGTAAGAATCTGTAACAAAAATTTTATTTAAACTTATAACAAAAGGGTTTGAAAATTGAAAATTTACTCATAGCTATTTTTCATTTATTACAATATAGTACATATATAACTTAAATTTATAAACAAAATGGCAAACATCCCAGATAACAGCTATGTAACTTTTCCCCAACTTTATTAAGGTGATGATATGATATAAACCAACTAAGGAGGCAAAAACTGGTCTGAAATGAAGATTTTCAAATTAGAATGGAGTTTTGTCCTTAAACTAAGAATAAAAGATGTAGACAAAATCCTAAAAGCGGAGTTTATGAAAAATAGCATTTAAAAACAGTGCATATTTAATAAGACATTAAAATGCACATGTATGCGTTTATATAGAAAGATTGAAAATAAAAATGAAATGCTTCACAAGTAAGAGTATATAGGCAGTTCTCTCCTTTACTTAGCAATGTTCTTTACTATGATACCTGAGGAACCAGTAACATTTGGGAAAGAACATTAGGAAGGCTATGATAATCAAAGACGTGAATAAAAGGCTTTAATAATTTTATTCCTCAAACATAGCATTATAAATGAGGTTTTATTTACTATGTTCAGTAACTTTTTGCTCTATTTTTTTAAATGGCTAAATAACATGTCTTCCGGGTGTTAGCGAGTCTCAGAGTAATGTCGTTAATGAAACCAAAATGTTTGTCTTTGAATATCCTCAAAATTCAATGGGTCAAAAAACTTACCTAGTTTGATATATGCAGAGATTCCTCTAGTTATTTTACAAATTCTATTTTTCACTCTAAATAAAAGGTTATGGCCATTTACACATACCTGAGTTAATAGAATACACTTGCTCGGAACCCAGAGTAGTAGACCTTACACATCTATTTAAAAAGGATCACAGCAGAGTCCATTGCTAGAAGAAAAGCCAAGTAGGAAAGGAGATGAGGAAGGCTGTCTTATGGAAGTTAACAGCCCAAGTCACCTCCTGGCTTAGGGATACTTGCCTCTGGCCAGGTTTTTGATGCCTACCTGACAGTCACTAGCAGGGACTGACATACCTTGTTGAGTCTTTTGATTGAAAAATATAAGCTGGCTCTAGTGGTGGGGCCCTGGGTTATTTAGTCCTGTCATTTGCAGTGAGGAAGCTTGGCTATGCAGTGTGATGCCTTCTACTCCTTTGCCTCTCACTACCTGGGGCAGTTGGGAGAGCTAGCATGAATGTCATAGGAGAAGGAGAGGTGGCTCTGCTCTTCACTGGCTATAGCATATCAGATAGGAGGCCCCTTACCTGGGCAAAAAAGTGGAGCTGGCCCTGATAGCAAAGACACAGCTGAGCCAACCCTGAGGGTGTGAGAGCGGGAGAGCTTACTCAATCCTTTACCAGCTATAGCACTTGGAAGAATAAGCCCAGTGCCTGTACTGGGCTGAATAGTGGAGCTGGCTCTGGAGGTCTGGATGTGGACAAGATGTCCCCAAGGGAATGAGAGCAGGAGAGCTCACCCTGCCTTTTGCAGTGAGTATCTTTGGGAGGATTAGCTGGAACAGTGCTGGAGAACTCATCTTGGTGCTGATGTGGAAGAAGCAGTAGGCAACCATCCATGCACAGATCCAGAACTTCAAGTTGGCCAACCCCCCAAATTTATATCATCTGTTAATTCTTGGAACATATGGAAGGGCTAGTCCTACTGATCTAAAGCAGCAGAATCTCCAGGACACAGAGCAACAACTGGTTAAGGAGGAGGCTCAGTGAGGATCCAATGTTGATATTATGAGAGAAGCCAGACTCATTGCAGTGAACATTTGCAAATGAAGGTATGTAGACAGAGAGGTATACTGTAGGACACATTGTGACACACTACAGCATCCGTGACAAGCTTTTCTATGCATTGTTTTGTATTGTTTATTTTGTTTCTTTTTCTTTTCTTTTCTTTCTTTCTTTTTTTTTTTTTTGAGAAGAGATTACAAGGGTAGAGGGCAGAATTGAAGTGATGCAGGGAGATGATTGAGACTGGGCTACATGATTCAAAACTTACTAACAATCAATACAAAGTTGAAAAAAAAAAAGAAAATATGCTTTTTTAGATAAGACAACCAGAAGTTTAATGTCATGAGATAGGGTCTGGATAGGGGTTTGGATAGATTAAGATGGCAGAGATCTGTATCATTCTAGGTAAAGAATAATAGATATTGGAGAAACAGATGAATGACTTAGGATACAAGGGATAAAAGAGGAACTAGAAACACAAAGAAGCGTATGAGAAGCTATGAATTAGGGTCATATCTATGAGCACCAGAAATTGAGAAATGATGCAGCAAAACACTGTCCAAAGAAGTTTGGCATAAGGCTTATAGAATATCTGTCCTTACCTAAGGTCTATTCAGGCTAACAGAAACTGTCTTAAGAAAGTATGTCTGGCCTCTTTGTTTTTGCTAACTTCTTTAAACTTTAAGTATTTGTATCAACTGAGTCATAAAATGAACTGTAATATTCTGTAATGATGCAGCATGGAAGGACCAAAATGAGATTTTCATTCTTTCTATGGACTACCCTATAGAGGAATTTGACTTCAGCAACATGTGTGCTCTGGCAAGGAATGATATCCAAATACCTTCTAGGTCTGTATGATCCTGCAGGAATGAAACACATTTAATACCCTTGTCTGGAATACAGACACATCCTTAGTACACATCTTTAATCTAAACAACGAAGGTAAAGTTAGTTTGTAGAAGGAAGCAGGCATGTTTGAAAGTGATGTCTGATTGAGTGGAAGACAAAGTGATGAATGAAAGGAAGATTTGACAGAATGAGTCAGAGATAGGATATGCCCAACTCTTACAAGAAGAGCATAGTGAAGAGAGGAGAGAGAGGGGGATGAAAGACAGAGAAAGAGAGAGAAGGCGAGAAAAGAAGAAGGGGAGAGAAGAGAAGAAGAGAAGAGAAGAGGAGAGGAGAGGAGAGGAGAGGAGAGGAGAGGAGAGAAGAGGAGAGGAGAAGAGAAAGAGGATGGCAGTTTTACATAGATAGGTTGCCAAGAGAACACTAGACACAGGAAGACAGGATGAGACATGAGACAGAGAATGAGGAGTCAGAATATTAGAACATATTGCCAAACTAGTATGAGGCCAAGCAGAACAGTTCAGGCAGAATCAGTAAGCTTGGTAGATTAGATCATAAGAAGGTTAGAAGCTTTTATGCTTAGATGTTGGGATAGTTAAAACAGAGAAAGAAATGCTCTGGGCTCAGCCCAAGCCATGCATTCACAGAGCTTAGGTATAGCTCTCATCTCATCCCTTTATTTGAGGAAATAAAAGGTACTTTTACACTACATTTTTTTATTTGAATTTTTTTTCAATAGTAAAAGACCTTCAATTCAATAATTGTGATTTTTGTAAGGTTCAAACATAACAGAAATAAGACTGTGAAATCTAATCCACTAACTTGTAGACTGTTAATAATAAAACACACAAGTTGATAGTTATTTACCTTATAAAGCATAAAGTTTTTAACGTCATCAGAACCAGGCTTATGATTATGCTAAGTAAAAGTGTAATTCATTTTATCAGGGCAAGATTCATTTAGGCTTCTGTTAAGCTTAAGGCAAGCAACTAAAGGCATGCAAAGCTTATTTAAGGCAAAACAAAGTGAATAAATGGTCCTTAAAATTCTTCAGAGATCTATTCAATATAACATACAAGATTGTTTAATAAAAAGGCTTCCTGTAAGTAGGCTTCAGACATGAAAATGATCTTGGGCTAGGATAGGGAAGTAGGCTCAGATACTTTGGTCATCCTGATAAGCCTTTAGAAACAGTGATCACGGGACTGTTCACGTAGCTGGGTTTAATGACTTGCTTGTTCTTTGACTGTTTGTGTTTATTGCCTTGCTTGTTCCTCAATTATTTGCATCTATTGTATTGCTAGACCCTCAACCAAGAACTGACCTTATTACATGCATGCAATCAAAATGGTATAAAAGCATAAAGGAAGAGGGGGTATAGGATAGGGGGTTCTAGGGAGGGGAAACGAGGAAAGGGGATGACATCTGTACTGTAAATAAATAAAATATCCAATAAAAAAGTGTAATAAAAAGGCTTCTTGTGATAAACAAAATTTCAGCTCTTAATGTGTTTTATGATAAAAGTTTGGATTGAAAAAGAAAAAGTAAAGAATAAGCTCTGAGGAAGAACAACTTTTGAGATCTGAGATATGAAAGCTTATGTAAGTTATGGCAGTTTAGGAAAATGACTTAAGGTATGTAAATGCAAGATGTAAAACTCCGAAGAAATAATTAAAAGATAAAAATAAATAAAGCTTAAAAAAATCATATGTGGTTGTAAGACTTTCAAATGTCAGAGTTTTAACATATTCATCAAAGGAGTTCTGATAAACCCTTAGTCTGTCTTGTGAAACACAGACTACTATTTAAATTTCCTTTGATTATCTTCTAAATACAGACTTAAGGTTCTGTCCAAAGTGTTCAAGCCTATGGACAGAGAATAAAGTTCATGTTTTTAATCCCAAATAATTTGGTTTTGGGTCCTCAAGCTTTTACTATAATACAAAAATGTGAGTCTGTTCCAGCAGTTTACTGATCTCTTTCTGTCTCTGTCTCTGTCTCTGTCTCTGTCTCTGTCTCTGTCTCTGTCTCTGTCTCTGTATCTCCCTCCCTCCCTCCCTCCCTCCCTCCCTCCCTCCCTCCCTCCCTCCCTCCCTCCCTCCCTCCTTCCCTCCCTCCTTCCCTCCTTCCGTCCCTCCCTCCCTCCTTCCCTCCCTCCCTCCCTCCCTCTCTGTCTCTCTTTTAACTTAAAAAAATTCATGTAAGCTTCAGGGATTCACAACTACCTCTAACAGGTCAAACATACTCCACATAAGTACTCCTCCTGTCATGTCAATCAACAGCCTGAGCTCTCCAGCTATTGTCTGTTCTTGAGAAGCAAGTTCCAAATGTAAAATTTTCCTTTACGTTCCCTAACTTTAACTTTTGTTCCTAGTCTTTATCTGTCTTGGTAGGTTTTCACTCACCAGATTGACATCACCCACAAATCAGCTGTGGACCTCAAACTGCTCCAAGGTGATTGGTACCACTCCAGTCCCAGGAAGATCACGAAACTAGAGAGCCCTGGACTTGCTGAAAGCTGATATAAGCCAGTACAATGTGATTGTTCCCCAACTCTTCAGCTGGGTCGCTAAACCAGATGCTTTTAATGAATATCCATGGCCTTTATCCTGTCCCTGCTTTTGACTAACATTCCAGCCTTCCTATGCCTTAACAATGATATTCCAATTTCAGCTGAGAAACAGTAACAGAATAGAGTACATTGCCCCCTATTTTTAACAAGAAGGCTGGATTGGCAGGTCCAAAGAAAACTAGTTTTCCTCCACTAGAGCAAGTCACTTCTATTCTCCCTGGCAAAGGGGACAAATAGCTACCTTTAGTGACTATTGGCATACCAGGATTTATGCGAGCCTATAGGTTCCTTCCTTATCAAGAAGGTACACAATAAAACCAGACTAAGATCTGTCAACAGGTTGATTCATTCGGTGAATTAATTCTATAACATTATAGTTACTACACCTGCTGTATGCAGAACAAGGAGGTTATTTTATGGCTTTCAGAGAAAATTGATTCTATACAAAGCCCTCAGGAATCATTACAGATGATTTGACTGTACTAAAAACCAAACCAAACAAACCAAATAAAACAAAGTTAAAAACAACCAACTTCCCTGCCCCAACTCTGCAAAACAAAAGCAAAAACAAAGAAAGCAGAAGAAACCCAACAAATAAAAGAAAACAAACCAGCAAACAACAACAACTACAACAATGACAAAACCACCATAGACAGGGGAAAGATTCAAAATGAGGCAAGGAATTGCTTCCTGTTCTTATTTTCAGATTCCTCCTAGTTAATATCTGTGCTTTTTGTTATTGGGGGACCTCTAGCACTTCTGCTCAAGATGATTATTGTTGACCATTGAATCATTAGTGCCTTAACAAAATATATAAATTCCCATATGGGTCCATTAAAATTATGATCATTAAATCCCCATATTAACAGGTACCTACTGCAGAGTCAAGAATTTGATTCAGAATACAACTAATAGAGAATGTGATGTCTAATGTTCTGTTTTAATTTTAGATCACTTTGATTACAAGATCTATTGAATAAAACTTTATTCTGAAAGCCCCACTGGCCAAAGGACAGATGGAGTGTTAAAGAACGTTCAGGGCCATTCTGGTATTGTGTAATTTAAGGAAACTAATCTTTAACCAGATAATGATCAAAATATGAACTGCTTCTGCTTCTGTAAACAAAGCTTGTTTGCCCAAGATAACTATTGAATCTGAAAGACTTGTGTTTGCTAAACACTGTGGTTGTGGTTGCACTTAACCAAATCTATGTGCATGTCCATGGACAGAATGTAGAATGTGTGCGTACACATGAATGGAATGTGTCTGTATGTTTTACTTTCTTTATAAAACTCTCTTGTATGTGGCTTGGCACTACATCATGGGAATCCTGAGTCACAGGCATAACTGTGGCTGACTAGTATCTGAATAAAACCCTCTTTGCTAAAAATAAATAAATTTTTGTCAAACTAGTGAATCTTTAAGTGACCCCAGACTGTGGGAATTTTGCTATCTATTGAGGTACTGTGTGCTAGACACCATAGATAATGTTTTTAAGGACTTTTGAAGAAAATCTTCCTTAAATCTATGATGATACAGTTAATGCCTTATTTTTCAATAAGAAAACTGAGACTTAGAGGGGTTATGTATGTGTTAAATGCCATATGTAGCTGCCAAGAAGCAGATATGATTTTGATCAGGGAAATAATGAATGCATTTTGCTCCACAGCCCATGCACCTAACTACAATATATATTATTTGAAGGAGGTGGGACTTACATTAAGAGATCATTAAGAAATTGCTAGTACTTTGTGTTCAAGGATTTGAGCTCCAAGTTTGTAATAGAGCTGTGTTCCTTGTTTAAATTGAAATATATTTTATGGTTATTTGAGCATTTGTTAGGTACACCCCTGTTAAAGTTTCTCAGATCCCATAATTATGGCAACAGATTAGCAAACTAACATTTATCATAAATAAAATTGAAATTGTTACTATTGTCTCTGATATAAGAATTGTATTTGTGATTTTTTTTTTAGTGTTACATTTATTCTTGGTTAGTTAACACTGTAATAATAATGTCTAGCCCATTTCCCTTGTCACATGGATTTTCTTATTTTAAAAAATAGTTAAAAATATTTGAAAAGTATTAAAAAATTTTGGGTGCTCAGCGATAAAAGGGACATTTTTTATCATACCCCTCCCTTCAGGTTTGTGGGGAGCTGACGGAAGGCGGCTATCATCTTTGCAGCCATCTTGAGCCATATACCCTGACATGAGACTTGATTACAATAGCCTACAACAGCTGAGCACACTCTGATAATCTTGGTTTAGATACCTTGAGATTAAAGGTGTGTGAGATTAAAGGTGTGTGAGATTGAAGGTGTGTGAGATTAAAGGTTGTGACTTAAGAGTGTGACTTAGAGATCAGATTTAGAGACAAGACCTAAGGGCATGATTAAAGGTGTGACTTAGAGGCATGGCTTAGAAGGGAGACATATAAAGGCGAGAGGCAGACAGAAGACAGATCAGAGATTCAGATACTAGGAGTAGGAGTAGACGAGAGACACTTTAGAGAGAGGAGAGAATGAAACTCTTTAGAGGGTACAGCTAGGAAAGAGACTCTTAAGAGAGTACAGCTAGGAACTAGACACATTATTGAGTACAACTAGGAACTAGGAACTTAGAACTTGGGACTTGGACTAAGAAGAGAGACTGATGAATAAATGGGATTGAATCACAGTCTGTCTGGTCTCCATTCTTCAAGTCTGTCCTCACTCTCTCTCTTGCTGAACCCCAACCCGCGGACTGGAGCGGCAGCTTGGGCCGGGATACAGTGGCTGCCCAAACTCGGGGCAGCCTGGGCCTCAACATTTTGCTCAGGTCTCAACACAGGTTCAGGGATGTTCACAGATTAGGAGCCAGAAAAATATAAGAGCCTGAGGTGATGGTAGATAACTTCAAGCGAAGAGACAACTAATACTAAAGCCTTTTTGAGAAGCTATGTGGAAACCTACTGTATAACTCTCTTAAAACTGTAAAAGAATTTTAAAAAGAATTACCATATAATGGTGAAGAAAATACCTTAAGTAGGTATTTTATGTTATTGACTAAAACCTCCAGTGCCAGAAATAGGTTATATCTTGTTAACTATTTGCACAAAATGTTCCCATAGTTTACCCAGATGAACCATCATCACAGGCTATCACCAAGGGTATTATTGGTTTCACTTGACATTCTGACAGTAAGGCCTTATTTCTGACACCAGTTAATGCCTTCCAAAAGGGAGGTATTCAGCTAGTTCTCAGGAAGTTCAATTCTACTGACAATCATTCACCATGCCAGTAGGCATCTTGCTTGGTACTGGAGGTGAGAGATGAATAAAAAAGATAAGCAAAGTGAAACCAACCTGCATAAAATGTTTAACATTTTAAAGTAATATATTTTAATGAATCACCAAGTCCTGATTACTGTGGGACCCAAAGGAATACTGGTCCTGTGGGGCACATTTCAAGTTTGCTCTATGAAATTTTTGATCCCTGAGTAATATTAGAGTCAGGAATAATTCATTCTAGAAGCTGTTGTATTTCTTTTTATCTTAAATAAAAAAAATCTGCATTTGGGACATTTCAGTTTTCTTCTTTCTGCCAATTTATTTATTTTTTGAAATAGTCTTCACCATTTCTATTTGTTATGTAGAAAAATAACCTGTGATTATTCTTATGTTCTGACAGTTCAGTTGTTTGTAAGTTTACTTAGTCTTTTTGGTACGTTTCCCTACTCCAAACTTGAAAATTCATGTCCAGTTGTTTCAGTGTATATAAAGATTTGAGGAAAATTTCACTCTCAATCTTGTGCTTGTAACAATACTTCAATATTTTTCAGCCCTTTGGATAATGTCTTGGAGGCTTTTGTTGCTGCTGTATGCTTGTTTCCATTTCATGAGAAATCGTTCTGAGTACTCTCTTTTAATGTTTCCTTTATATTTTTCGTTTATGAGTTCTCACAGAATTACACTTAATTCTGATACCTTCCTTTGCTTTTTCTTGTTTCTTCCCCTTCTGTCTTGCTCTCCTGCCCTTTCCTTCTCACTGCATTTCCCCTCCTTCTGTTCCTACTCACTGCCATTTTAATCCCTCGGAAACTCGTGCCAGTTCCCTCTCTCTAGTGCTGGTCATTTTTATTATTCTCTTACCTTATTCATCTTTGTAAGTACTAAGTTGTTTAATTTTTTTCAACAAAGAAGGAAAAAAAAAAACTGATGGATCCCAGTGGTATCCAAAAAGGAACAAAACTTTAATTTTTGGCATTTCAGAGCTTATTATAATTTAGGGTTACAAATGTTCCTCTGATCTGAGATTATGTTGCAGGTTCTCAGCATTTTGAGAAAACCGGAGTAACATTCAGGGATAAAAAATATAGGTTTCTTTCTTTTCTTCCTTCCCTTCTTTCCTTCCTTCCTTCCTTCCTTCCTTCCTTCCTTCCTTCCTTCCTTCCTTCCTTTATTTCTCCCTCTCTGTTTTTTGTTTATTTCTTTGTTTATTCTTTTCTTCTTTTCTTTCTTTCCTTCCTTCCTTCCCTCCCTCCTTCTCTCTCTCTCTCTCTCTCTCTCTCTCTCTCTCTCTCTCTTTCTTTCTTTCTTTCTCTCTTTCCTACTTTCTGAGGTTAGTTACTCTGATCTGGAGTCAGTTTGATGGACTCTCTTAGAATTAGCTTTGGTTCTACATGCTTTATGAATGTGGTCCTTGTCCACATCCATGTCTATAAATAAAAGCATTGGCACTCTATAAATATTTGCCTGTGGAGAAATATTATCTTCTGGTATCGAGTATGTTTTCATGGAGGGCTGGAAATGGACTCATTTATTCATTCTTTTATACATATCTACAGAGCACCCCACACATATGTCAAGCTTAATTGCTTTAAATGCTTCATAAGTCACTCTCAAGAAAACAGCCAATATCTTTTTTTTTTTTTTATTATGGACTTGTATTAAGAAGTATGTATGATATCTATGATAGAAGAAATTATAAAGAAGCACATAAGATTTCATCTAGTGATGGAAAGTACAGAGAATCCAGAGAATACATGACAGGTGTTCATGCTTTTCTATTTGGAGAGTGCCCAAAGTGGCAGTAATAAAATATGTGTGAAACTGGAGCATGAGTGATGTGAATGAAGAATGAGGAATAAGGGAGCAGAAAGAAGGTTGGGTGCAACAGTGGAATGGCAGAGTGGAGGAGTGAATTTTAGATGGGTTAATTAACACTAACTTTTGAAAAAGTCATGTGTAAACCTGCTTCTATACAAGTTTCCTAAGTGTACTCATGATTAGAAATAGTTTAAATGGAGTTGCCCTATAATTGGCAAAGAGTATTCCTCTTAGACACCATAGGCTCTCAAATAAAAAACCCAGAACAGGGAATGAGCTGCCTGTCTCTTACAGTTGTTTGCCATCAGTGTCCCATAGAACCCCCAATGTTATTGGTTATTATTATTAATGATATTGCCTCTGTTCTTTGTTATCCCTAAACTTAATGATTGTATTCTATTGCAGAAAACACCATATATTCAAGTCATATCATAAGGAAAGAAAGTTTGTATCTTTCTAGTAGCCTATTGTCTAGAGTTTTTAAGAAAAATTCTATCTCTACATATGTGCAGTTTTGTACTTGCCTTTTTAAGTATTTGGTAATTTCTTACATGGAAAGAATCGACTTACATAGTATTCATCTACATACAATTCCAAACATGCAGTGCTAAAAAGAAGGACATATAATTCTATTTGTATTACACAAACTCATCATAAGCACTCATTTCTCTCACCATGAGTCAAAGGTTTGTGAGAAACTCATTCTTCTCTGATAGCTGTTTTTCAGTGATTCATTAGATAAGTAGGGGTACAAAACCTGTAAGAGCCATTTGTCATAGATGACTACATTAAAACAATGTTTTCAGACTGTTCTCAAAGAATTCACAGTAGTAACAAGAGTATACATAAGACCTGAGTAAAATCAAGCCTGAAAAAAAAATTGAAGACTAGAAGGAGGATATGGTCATGCATATTACCTCTAGGTGAGTATTGGCAACTACGGGTTCCAAGAGAAACATGATCTGTTTTTCAAGGATGCAGCAGCTGAGAGGCTACCTACTCTCAAGTACATGCCCATCATCTATGTATACATATAGGTAGTTCTGAGTGGATACAGTGAGTTAAAAAATGGAAAAGAACAAATGAATTTCAGGGGGCACAGTGGTTAAAAGATAAGAAAAGAACGGGAAGGAAAGACATCAGAGATGAACTTCATCAGAACACATTTATAAGTGCATAAAATTCTCAAGCAATAAATTAAGGCAGTATTGTATACCTCTAATAAACTAATGTTATTGCTATTGAAATAGTTTTGTAAGTTGCCTAGCAACAAAGGCTGATCCCTTGGGAAAATGCCTTGCAAACACAGCCAGTTCAATTTGTAATGAGGTCCCTAAGATTACAAACTCATAAGACACTCTTCAGTCATTGCAGGTAGTTCTTTAGCAAGAGGTAGTTGCTATTTACTAACCTCTGTGACAGAGAATTCATGTGTGAAAAGCCTACAGTCGAAATCATGATCCAGAACTAATGGTTTCTCAGAACCTGGATTCATCAGGGTTCTATATTCCCAGTACAAAATTAATTTCTATTATCATGAAAAAGCCAAATATAATAACAACAGAAAATAATTTGTTTTCTGGGCTATGTCCATTGATAGTTCATTAATTCCATTTGTACATGCCCATCTGTGAGAGTACAGAAGACTGAATACAGTCACTTGTGAGGTCCTTATGTACAAAGGTAAGTATAGAATTAGATGCATGAATTTTGTTCCCCCAAACTAACTCTAAAAAAATCCAGCGACTTTTTAATATTATTCCTTGTGTCTTCTCTTTTGAGATTACCATGGAGCCTGAAGTAGAAAGTTTCAAGGTAGAAGTAGAATCAAGATGCTGTGGAAGCAATAATGGCCATTGATTTCCTGACTATTATTCTTAAAGAAATTAACTTCCATAAATTTATAGTTATTTCTGCATCTTAAGTCAACACAAAATGTAGAAAGCAAAGGCAGAGGGAAGTGTGACCTTGAAGTTATTCTATTCTAGTTCTTAGTCTCATTTTAATGTGGTAGGTTGAAGAAGGCTATGATTTCCTTTAAATGTTACTTTTTTTTTTCTTTCTGTTTTTACAGATACGATCTAGGGAAGAATTACTTTAGGAAATGTCTCTTCAGTGAAATAATTCATTCTCCTGGGATTGACACAGCAGTCAAAACTCCAGATGTCTCTCTTCTTCTTCTTCTCCTTCTCCTTCTCCTTCTCCTTCTCCTTCTCCTTCTCCTTCTCCTTCTCCTTCTCCTTCTCCTTCTCCTTCTCCTTCTCCTTCTCCTTCTCCTTCTCCTTCTCCTTCTCCTTCTCCTTCTCCTTCTCCTTCTCCTTCTCCTTCTCCTCCTCCTCCTCCTCCTCCTCCTCCTCCTCCTCCTCCTCCTCCTCCTCCTCCTCCTCCTCCTCCTCCTTCTTCTTCTTCTTCTTTGTCTTCATCTTCATCCTCATCCTCTTCTTCCTCCCCCCTCCCCCTTCCCCCTCCCCCTCCCCCTCCCTCTCCTTCTTCTTCTCCTCCTTCTTCTTCTCCTTTTTCTTCTCCTTCTTCTTCTTTGAAATCTATGTGGTTTCCATAAGGAGGAACCTGGGCTTGATTATTCTGATTGTTTTGAATTCTTCAAAAACTTCAGAAACTAACAGAATATGACATTTACACATAGTTTTAAGATTTTTATTTACTTTTATTTTTATTGAGATTTTTTGACATTGATACATGTCAATTCCTGGCAGTAACCCATTAATTAGTCTTGAGAAAGGAAAATGATCAAACACCTCCATATGGAGTTTCTTCAATTATGTATGGCAGGCTAGCCAGTGGGCAAAGCAAATGTTGGAATTTCATCTGCAGACAGAATGCTGTCCAGAAAGGATTAAGAGATGTAGAGACATCTATTGACAAGTTCTGCCAAGACAGAGTAAGCAAGTCCTTAATAATTCCTGATTCACAAAAGGTCTGTCTGCTATCCTGGTCCAGAAGGGTGAAGATAGATGCTCAAGCATTATAGAAATTGTTGGAAACTGTCCAGGCAGTCAGCTGTCTCTGTTATTTCTATGATTTTTGGAAGCTGCGTACATGCCCTTCCTGCATACCCAGGTAATATTTATTTCTTCTCAGGTTTTTGATGAGATTGAAGACCACATAAGAGTCTCACAATTAAGCTCAAGTTGTTCAGAATTCAGGAAGCTGTTTTAGGTCTAAGAAGATACTTTAAAGTTAATAGACAAATTTGGATAGAAATTAGGATAGGAATTGATTTAAATATAAAATTCTGGACTCACCAAAATAGGATAGCTAATAAAACACTTTTTCCTAAATTGCCAAGTATAAAAAGACTGAAGTTTTTAAATATAACTCATAACTAATAATTTTCACAATTGCTTCATAATTGTTCCTACTGTATGTTGCTTATTATTATATCGGGAAAGAGTCTTTTATTTATATAAAAAAGGGGAATTTTGAGGTTGTGTTAGGATATTCAGGGCTTGATATAGTAGGGTGGCAAGTAGTAGTAGGTTATTTTGAAAACAGGAACACGTATCATCCAGGAATGAAAACAAAAACAGGAAGGATCAGGTGACAACACAGCAAAAGTACAGCCATCTGTAAACCAAGCAGAGAAGTTGTGGAAGAGACAGAACCCAAAATTGATGATGGACTTCTGCAATCTTAGGCTAGTAGCAAGGCATATTTAGCAGCTCCAGGTGATATCTGAGGAAAACAATCATTCCGTTCGTATACTTCTCAAATGATATTCTAGTTACCCCTTCCACCATCACCCCCATCCCACATTTGTCCTCCCTTCTCCCTTTCACATGTATGAGAGTGCTCTTCTACTCACCCACACTCTCCTGCACCACTGCTCCAGCATCCCCCTACTCTGGGGCATCAAACTTCTTGGAAACAATGGGCAATGGGCAATGGGCAATGGCCTCTCCTCATGTTGCTGTCGGGCAAGGCCATTCTTTGTTACATATGTATCTGGAGTCAAAGATCCCTTTAGGTACACTCCTTGGTTGGTGGTCTAGTCTCTGGGAGAGCTGGGTGGTCAGGCCAGTCTATGTTGTTTTTACAGTGGGGTTGCTCCTCCAGTCCTTCTGCCAGCTCCCCCACCAGGTTCCCTGAAGTTCAGCCTGATGGTTGGCTCCAAGCATCTGCCTCTGCTTTGGTCAGTTGGTGGTCAGACCTCCCTAGGAACTGCCACACATTGTTTCTGTCCACAAGTGCCTCTTGACCACAGCCACAGTGTTGGGTTTGGTGTCTGCAGACAAGATGTATCCTCAGGTGGGGCTGTTCCCCAGTTGACCCTTCCTTCAGTGTCTGTTCCATTTTTTTCTCTGTTCTTCCTTTGGACTGAAACATTTCTGGGTTCAAAAACCTTTGAGATAGCTGGACCAGGGGCCATGTCTATCTACTGGAGGTGGTCTCCACAGGTTCTAGCTCCCCATTCTCTACACATTACAGCTAAAGCCAATCCCATTGAGTCCTGGGAGCGTCACATTTCTTTGGTGTCTGGGACCCTCCAGTGGCTATCCCCAGCTCCTCATCCCCCCCCCCCCGCTACCTATTTTTATTCAATTTCCTGACCCTCTGTACCTCTCTCAAGTCTCCTCCATATTCTGATACTGCCACCCTTATTTCCTCCTCCTCCTTTCTCCCTTCCTTGACCTCCTCTTCTCTTATCTTCCACAATCGTCCTGTTCCCCCCGCCCCCCCTCAGTACAGGACTGAAGCATCCACCCCATGATCTTCCTTCCTCCGATGCTCCATATGGTCTATAGGTTGTATCCTATGCATTGTGAGCTTTTGAGTTACTATCCACTTATTAGTGAGTACACACTATGTGTGTTCTTTTGTGTCTGGGTTACCTCACTAAGAATGATATTTTCTAGTTCCATCCATTCATCTGTGAATTTCATGAAGCCAGTGCTTTTAATGCTGCATAATACTCCATTGTGTATATGTACCACATTTTCTGTATCCATTCCTCTGTTGAGGGACATCTGGGCTGTTTCCAAATTCTATTATAAATAAGCCAAAAACCCTTTTGTAGTGTGTTTATCTATGAACTTCTAGTTACTGATGCAATTGTATGGGTTTGTAGAAAATTACTAGAAATGGCAGTTGAGTATGACCTTGGATTTTTCTGTTGCAGAGCTGTGTAGGGCATAATGAGCACAGTTCTGAAGGGAACAACCAATATTCTGCTCAGGGAATTAGGTATTCCTGTTGGGAAATTACAAACCAAGCAGAACTTTGAGTCTAAAAAGATAGAATGTTTACATCCACAATACATGACGTAAACAGAGGTTCCTTTAGTTTTACTGTTAAGGGGCTTACTCAACTGAGGAGGGGTCAGGGAGAGAACTACTTATATTTTCCCAGAATGCTAAGTAATAAGAGTCTCATTTGAGTGAAATGATAAATTGGATGCACAAGTAAGATTATTACTTTTTATGCAGGTAAAGAGAACCTTTTAAAGAAATTCTCAAACTGAAATCATGTCATATACCAGACATAGATACTGTAGGAGGCCAGAACCAGAATTGTACTGATAACTAATACCCCTTCATCATCAGAAACACTACAGATTCTATAGTGAAAGAAACTGTGTGATTCAACAGCAGTGACATATTTAGGGCATCAGAGGTGAACATCTCATTAATCGTCTTTACCTTCATGGCATCCCTTCAAACAAATGCAAAGCTTTATAAAAGTCATTGGTTCAAGAGACAGGGCCTGCTTATTTCTTTTTATGCCTAATTCCTAATGAAGATTAAAGAAAAGGGAGAAAAAAATGTTGTTTAAATACTTCAGGAATTCTGTCAGTATTTTTTCACAATTGATGCTAGTCACCGATAAGAAAAAAGCAACAGGAATTTCTCAGGAATGGTAAGTATGTTCCCTGAATACTTTGTATAGTGGCTTTAGACAACCATAAACTTGTAACAAACAGCTCTACCTGTCTTTTCTGAGCTGTTCTTTTAAAATCAGTGACAGAGTCCTTGTTCATATGACCCTTCACCACTGTTTCTACAGATCTACCGATGATACAAATGGCTATGGGGAATGATTCTTCTGTGACTGAGTTCATTCTCACTGGACTGACAGACCAACCTGAACTCCAGATGCCCCTGTTTTTCCTGTTCCTGGTGAACTATATAACCACTATGATGGGAAACTTGAGTTTAATGAGTCTCATTTGCTGGAATTCAAACCTTCAGACACCTATGTACTTTTTTCTCTTTAATCTGTCTTTTATTGATTTATGTTATTCCTTTGTCTTTACTCCCAGAACATTAATGAGTTTTGTCTTAGAGAAGAACGTAATTTCTTTTACAGGATGCATGACACAGCTGTTTTTCATGTGCTTTTTTGCCAATTCTGAGTGTTATTTGCTGACAGCCATGGCGTATGATCGTTATGTGGCCATCTGCCAGCCACTTATGTACATGGTCATTATGTCTCCTATGACATGTTCCCTGATGATGTTTGGTTCCTACTTGATGGGGGTTGTTGGTGCAATTGTCCATACAGGGTGTATGGTCAGGCTCAGCTTTTGTGGTTCGAATATCATCAACCACTACATGTGTGACATCTTCCCCCTTCTCCAGCTCTCCTGCAGTAGCACCTATGCCAATGAGCTTGTGAGTTCTATTGTTGTCAGCACGGTAGTCCTTGCATCTAGCTTTCTCATCTTAACCTCCTACGCTTTGATTCTTTTTAATATCACTCAATTGTCGTCAGGTAAAGGTTTGTGCAAAGCCATGAGCACCTGTAGTTCTCACATTATGACTGTTGTCCTATTTTATGGATTTGGTTTACTTACACATATTAAAACATCATCTGATGAATCCGTGAATCAGGGGAAATTTTTCTCTCTATTTTGTACATTTTTGATGCCTTTGTTGAACCCCTTTATTTACAGTCTCAGGAATAAGGATGTCAAGCTTGCTCTAAAAAGAACACTGAGGAGATTCACAGTGAGTGATTCACTGGGCCGGACATAATCCACATCTCCAAATTGATTCTTTCTTTTCACTTCAATTTCTTATCACTTATCAATTTCTGTTCTTTTCTTTTCTTTCATTCAGCTTTTGTTTTATAGTCTTGAAAGATTTCCCCTTTATCATTTATTCACTTTGCTCCACAAAAAGTTTTGATTTTCTTATATGAGGATAAGAAACTATTCATGATCTGGGGACTTACCCTGAATGTGGATCCAGCTTCATCTTTATCCGTGGGATGGCATATTTTTGTATATTAAGACAATTCTATATGCTATTTATCTATGTATTTCTACAACAAAGGGGAGACATGTAGTAGAATGTTTTCTTTTTTTTTTTGTTTTTTTTGTTTTTTTTTAATTTTTTTATTAGATCTTTCATTTACACTTCAGATACCATCCCGTTTCCCCATTCCCCCCCCCCTTAGAAAACCCCTATCCCATGCCCCCTTTTCCTTTTTGCATTTATACATTTTTTTAAGAAATGTTAATCATAGGCTTTATAAGTTTGGTATTGTTCAATCAGAGGTGTAACCCACTACCCAACCTAGATATATCAACTATCTTTGACTGGTGGAGATACATGAACATCTGCTTCCCTGTCTCCCCCCTCTATCTCTCTTTCATCACCTAGCTTCTCCTCTCCTTCTTCTTCTCCTCTTCTTACTCCTTTTCTTCCTCTCAGTACTCCTCCCACCTTAGCTCCTCCTACACATCACCCTTCCTGTTAAAAGGAAACTTTTCTCTTAAAATACAATTAGAGCATAATTATGCCTATTTGTACCAGTGAGGTACAAGATAGTCCTAATACCCAGTCCATCCTTTTGTTGACTAACCAGCACCTCTGTCATCTATCCTAACTAAAACACTTAGTTCTGAACCTGGCTTTTTCCTTGGCTTTAGGATGAATGTCAGCTGATGACCATACACTCAGATCTTTTCTCTCAAAGTAAATAGCTATAAGTTTTCAACCCCATCAGAAATCCAGAATGACTGAGTTGACTATAATTGTGGGAAGCACAAAGCATAGCTTAGTAGAATGTTTTCTAATAAGTTGACTTGTGGTATTGTTTTCAAAGAGGATTTTGTAACACCTTTCCTGTTTCTGGTCTGTAAAAACATGTGTGAATTGCAATAAAAGAGCGAATATATGAAAAAAAATTCTGGACACAGTAAAGTTGTTAAAGTTAATAGCATTATTTATTGTCTTTCAAGATTTTTCTTGTTTTAGATTTTTAAATTCATCATTAGAAAATGACACTATGTAATTTTTGAGTAATGCTCAGTATTATAAAGATTTGCAATTGAATTAGGCTAATTTTGTATTCAGACTTCTCAAATATCACTAACATTGACAGTACTTTTTTGTTATAAATACAGTTGGATTTGACACTGTAGTTGAACTATTGATAAGAACTCATTTCTTTTAGAAACAACACAATACATGATATCTAAAGTCATTATTCCCTTTTTTATAATGAGGATGGTGTTTGCAAAATGTCTACTTACTTGTAAAAAAGAAACAATAGCTGGCATTTTAGTTCTGTAGTTGAGTGCATATATATCCTCCTGTGTTTGATTCTTGCCACACATACACATATGCAACACATGTATGTATATATTAAATATATACTTATATACATGTATCTATGACATCAATATTGAACAAATGAAATTTTTGTTTAAATGTGCAAATCTAATTGTTTTACTTATTCCTGTGAATCCTCTTCCACTCAACTCATGCCAAACAAAACAAAACTTAATATACCTGAATGTCCATGTAATATGTACCTTTATTCAATATACTGCTAATATAATTCTTCTTCTGTTCTCTGTATTTGACTTGTTTTAGCTTATGTAGTTCATAATACAGATGCCAGTTTTTAACTCATTGTGCATCTAATAAATAAACAGAAGAAATGAAAAAAAGAGAATCATGAAGTGATGGATACAGCTAAAGTGTTGTTTAGGATAAATCTAAAAGACAGAGAGGATCTGGTGACCCCATAGACAGCCTGATTCCTGTTTCTTTGCAGGAGTCATGTATGTTGTGATGACCTAACAGTTAGAAGATCTGCCACAAGAAATTCTTTGGGATCTCAAAGCTAACACTGGCCAAGATTCACATCATAAAGACAGTGGCAGGAGAGATATGAAGCTCTAAGTCCAGATGTGGCAGAAGACCAGGCTAAATACACAGCAAGACTGACTCTTTACAGTTTTAATGATTCTATGTTAAGAAGGACCAGTCACTTATATCACACAACCTCAGCTTGTCAACAGCAATGAGTGATGGATTGCTTGTACCATTGGACCCTGACATGATCCTTAGGGGTAGCATTTAAAAATTATTTTCATGGTTTTGACATTAGAATGGAGTTCAACTGTACAAATGTATTAAGATGTGTAAATAGATATCAACAATTACTCAAAGTATATTGCTGAAAATCAGGAAGGAGAATGAACACTTCAAAAAGATCCTTTAAGCCTTATGCTGATCTCTGTACTAGGATATAATGTACCACACCTTGATAATCTCTTTAATTGTCCTTGTAATAGATCATGAATACATAGAGAAGGTCAAAGCCCAACAATTGATTGAGAATTTTCTTTTTAAAAATATGAACCATATATTCACTGATATCAATTCTGAACTTGGAAGTTAGAGAGATGCCTTCTTACTGGTTTTTGCTGTGGCAGATTATATTTAGAAATGATAGGGTGTTTATCAGAATGAATGGCAGGATGCTTTACCATGAGATCAACAAAACTTACATGGTGTAAGAAAAAGAGCAAATTTTATAATTTAGTGCTTATTTTTACCTCCTTTCTCACGGAACTTAATGAACATCAGAATTTACAAATAAAAGAGACAATTTCAAAGAAGCTTATACATTCATAAAGAGTTGGTTAAGACCAAATTTTTCAGATTCACACAAAAATAAACCCCCCAAAATCCAAAAAGTTATATGATATATACTTATTGAATAATCTTTCTGGGTATGTTAGGTATATATTAAAATTATTTTTGTTATGAAAATCAACCACTCTTGCTTATCTATAAATTTTCTGTAGTCTTAAATAGGAAATGATAAAAGATTGCTGCAGACTAATTCTGTCAATAAACCTCCTTTTGCACTAACTTCAAACCCGTGCTGAAGATATTCTGAAATTAAATTTTTTTTTTTAAATAATTACCACAGACAATGACCTCAGCAGTGAGGGTATCTTATGAACAGTTAGCACAATCTACATTTACTGTAAAATACTGTGTTCTACTGTGAGGAGACAACTGTCAAACACTGAATCTCAGTGCCTGTGTCTTTTAAAAACATACTTCTGATTATTGCTGTACTAGCTCTTTACTTCTGATCTTTGATATTAATTCATACTTTTAGAAAGTTGTGACCTATAATTTTGTAAATTAACCCCTATTATAATGATCTTCCTGCACACAATTAATTTAAAAGATGTTTTACTTCCTAAATTCAAATTAGCTTTAAAATTTGAGAAAAATTATGTATAAGCAAGCAAACAAACGAACATCCCAGTGTTTGATTCTGTAAGCCATCATGTTCATGTTAATATGCAAAAATGGTTTACTTTGGCTATAGGAGCTGTCTTTTCTAATGGAACTGTGTAGTACAGAAAGTATGCAAAAGTAAATCTCAAGCATATTTGGCTATTTAGATAACATCTAAAATATTTTAATAGTCTTTGCTGCCTTTCTAGATGGTATTTATAAAATAGTGGATGATAAATAAGCAGGTAAAGAACCAGGAGATATTAAAATTTCAAAGAAAACCTTTAAATAAGAGAGGAAATAACATCACATTTGTTTTGTCCTGAAATTATTATTGTATATGCTTCTTCTTGCTTGATAAGTCACTAAATAAAGATATTTAGTTGAACATATTAGAAAAATCTTTCTATTATTGACCCGAGGATAGATTTTAGTGAACTATACTTAAATACTTGAGTATATTCATCATTATTCAAGCTTTGCTATATTACTGTCAACCAAACAGAAAGGGAACACTTTATAAGAAAAATTTGTTCATAAATATTTTTGTTATTTGTCTTTTTTATTACAATTCATGCTATTTCTTTTTTTTTAAATTTTTTTATTGGTTATTTTGTTTATTTACATTTTAAGTGTTTTCCCCCTTCCAGGTTTACCCTCCACAAATCCCCTATCCCATCCTCCCTCCCCCTGCTTCTATGAGAGTGCTCCTCCACCCACCCATCCACTCCTACCTCACTGCTCTTTCATTCCCCTAAGCTGGGACCTTCACGGAACCAGGGGCCTCCCCTCGCATTGATGCCGTCCTCTGGTACTAGAGATATGCATCCCTCCGTGTGTACTCTTCAATTGGTGGTTTAGTCTCTAGCTCTGGGGGGTCCTCTTGGTTGATATTATTGTTCTTTCTATAGGGTTGAGAACCCCTTCAGCTCCTTTAGTCCTCCCCCTAACTCCTCCATTGGTGTTCCCAGGCTCAGCTCTATGGTTGCCTGCAAAAATCTGTATTTGTATTGGTAAGGTTCTGGCAGAATCTATCAGGAGACAGCTTTATCAGGCTCCTGTCAGCACTTCTTGGCATCAGCAATGCTGTTTGGGTTTGATGTCTATATATGGGATGGATACCCAGTTGGGGCAGTCTCTGATTAGCCTTTCTTTCAGTCTTTGCTCCATTCTTTGTTTCTGTATTTCCTTCAGACAGGTGCAACACATGTCATTTTAATGAAAATTTGTAAACAAGATTTTGTTAAGGACTTAGTAATTTGTTTTGAGCAAATAATGCATACGTTTATAGACTATTTATATATGAATTTATGTTTCCTCAGATGTTACATATATACATGCCTTAGTTTGAAATTTTCGAGATATTTTCTGAACAGTTTGTGTAACCTTACTTTCTTATTACTGTATGAGAATTCTAGTTATATTACATATGCATGTATAATTAGTATTCTCAGCTTTGTTACTGAGATAACTGTTTCAAATAAATATTAGAAGCCATGCTGCTGTGTGGAAAGATAACTTTACACATTTAGTACATAGGCCATTCAGAAAGAATGCTATAAACTTTCTTTTTTATGATATGAAAGCCTTTTAAAAATCCTAATAAAAATAACAGCTACCCAAAAGAACCCCTATAATGAAATGAGTTAAAATATAATAAAATAAATATTAATATGGGAAATTCAGTTGCTTCGTATATAAGAATAACAAACATTTTAAATTAAAAATGTAATATAATTGATGTTAATTTAAAAAGTTAAATATACAACAACCTATCAGTTGTGGGTAGAAGTCTACTGAAGTATAAATAGAACACACTATCATGTGAATATAAAATGGCCTCTAAAGGCTCATATGCTTGACTGACTTCTTTAAGCTGCTTGTACTGGTTTTGGCGACTATGACCTCAGAGAGAAGACTGAAGGAGCTGAAATGGTTGGTGGCCCCATGAGGAGAGCAACAATACCAACCAACCAGAACTCCCCAGAGTCTAAACCACCAGCTTGGGAGCACATAGTGAGGGACCCATGACTCCATCTGTATATGTAGGGGAGGATGGCCTTGTCAGGCGTAAGTGGGAGAAGAGATCCTTGGTCCCATGAAGGCTGAACATCAAGTGTGGGGAATCGAGGGTGGGGAGGTGGTAGTGGAGGGGGTAGGTGGGGGCACATCCTCATAGAAGCAGGAGGAAGGGGGATGGGATAAGAGGTTCCTGGGTGGTGTGGGGAATGGGGTAAGGGGATAAAATCTGAAATGTAAATATAATATCAAATTAAAAAAGAAAGAAAGTTTAAAAAAAGAAAAAGAAAAAGAAAAAGTAGATTACCATGGGAAGGCCTTGAAGGTTATATATACTTGGAATACTGGCTCAAGCTTTCTGTATTCTGGTCAAAGCTATGTAGGATGTGGTTTCTGCATGTTCCTGCTGCTATAGTCAAATGGCACTTCTTCTAGTGCTGTGTTTTCCTTGCAAAGAGAGCAAAATCTCATGAAATTCTGAGATGAATTAAATCTTTCTGCCCTTTCTTTTTCTTTGTTATATATTTTACCATCATAGTTATGATGAAAAAAGTAACATTTCAATTTCCATATGTATAAAATATATTAACTGATCCTAGTCTTCTGTATTCTAAGCAAGCATTTTACCATCAATCTAAAACTCACTTCCTTTTTGGCAAATTCCTTTTAATTTGTCTATGTATTTATTAAGTGTAGAGAAGATACACTTATAAGTATATGCAGACATTATTATATATAAGCAAGGATCACTGATTTCTCCATCTATACTGTTAAAAAAAAGGAAAGTCCTAGATTTAATCTCATATTACTTGAATGCTATTTTCCCTCTTTTAAAATTATCTGGCTCCTAAGCTACATGTCTCTACCTTCTCAAACCGCCATCCCACGAACATGGATCAGGTAACGCAGTTTGTTGAGCCAAGTCAGCAGTTTGTAAAGGACTCAATTCGGCTAGTTAAAAGATGTACCAAACCAGACAGATAAGAATTCCAGAAAATGGCCATGGCCACAGCGATAGGATTTGCTATCATGCGATTCATTGGCTTCTCTGTGAAACTGATCCCTATCCCTATCAGTGACATTTTTGTGGGTGGCTGAGTCCTTTGTCATCATGGGATGAGTGAACCAATCTGGTGGTGACAAGCTCATGAAGTTAAACGTTGCCTGGATGCTTTGTGGTTTTGTTTCTTTCCACCTTCCTATGAAGTTTTATATTTCTATATTGAAATAATTTCAAAATAAACACTTTTTCCATAAAAGAAAATAAAAACAAATTATCTGTACAGTTTGTCATCAATGTATCAGTCTGTCTATCTATCTATCTACCTATCTATCTATCTATCTATCTATCTATCATCTATCTATTTATCTATCTACCTACCTATCTATCAATCATCTATCATCTTTCCTCTATCAATCATATATCTATCTATCATCTACCTATCTAGTAGAGTTTGAAACCTGTGATCTGACGTTTATTACTTTAATCAGTGATGTCCAGAAATGCTACAAATAGTAATTGAACAATTCTGTGAAAACTCCTTTGTAGAATTATAATGAGAATGACAAAAGGGACCACTCATGGCTCTGCCCTGGGAACAGGAACAAGGTAGTCCCTGATGGGAAATTACAAACTGAATAGGACTTTGAATCTCAAAAGATCTTACCTTAGTTTTATAGCATTTGATGTAAACATAAACTCGTTAAGGTTTGCCCTCAAGGGGAAAATCCCACAAGAGAATATTATAAGTAAGAGAACCATTTTCTGTACTTATAACATTCCCAAAATCCTTAAACTTCAGGTTTTCATTTGAATGAGGTTGTGTTTTGGAGACACATATAATATTGCTTTTTTAACTTTCGAATATGTAAAAAGAACATTCTACAGAAATTCCCTTTCCCACAATGAACCTCTTCTAGCAAATCAGAGATTATCTCTACTGGTTGCAATTGCCCACTTCCTTTCCTTGAACAGTGAGAAGGAAGTACCAAGTGCCCTTAAAGCCAGAAAGTTTCTAGATGACTACAGGTGAGAATTGAATGTTTGCCTTGACAGTTTCACTTGAAATTCAGAGTTTCATAAATCTTGAACCTTAGAAGAAAATAATTCAGTCCTGTTTATTAGTAAAGACCAAAGGAAAGGGAAGGAGTTATATTCTGAGTCACTTCAGGCCATTTGACATCTTTCTTTCTGGACACATAATATGAGTAGAAAAAAGGACATAGGGATTACATAAGAATTAACATGAGAGTATTTAGAGAACCATTCTGTAGCTTTCCTGAACATCATTGATGAAAGTAGTAAATGCTCTTTTGAGGTCAAGCCATGTGTTCTTCAAACTCAAGCTTAGAAACCAATAAATCCAGCTTTTCACTTAGAGTGAAAGATGCATTACTGGTTAGAGTTGATTTGAACACTTTATTCTTACAGATGTCACACATGAAGGAAATGACTATGGAAAATGAATCTTCTGTGTCTGAGTTTATTCTTATGGGACTGACAGACCAACCTGAGCTCCAGCTCCCACTATTTTTTCTGTTCTTGATGAACTACACAGCCACTGTGATGGGCAACTTGAGCTTAATGAGTCTCATTTTCTTGAATTCAAACCTTCACACCCCCATGTACTTTTTCATCTTCAATCTGTCCTTCATTGATTTTTGTTATTCATTTGTTTTTACCCCCAAAATGCTAATGAGTTTTGTTTTAGAGAAGAACACCATCTCCTTCAGAGGATGCATGACTCAGCTGTTTTTCTTCTGCTTTTTTGTGAACTCTGAGAGTTATGTGCTGACAGCCATGGCCTATGATCGCTATGTGGCCATCTGTCAGCCACTTATGTACAATGTTGTTATGTCACCTGGGATATGTTTTATGCTGATGTTTGGTTCTTACTTGATGGGGTTTGCTGGGGCCATGGCTCACACAGGGTGTATGATCAGGCTCAGCTTTTGTGATTCTCACATCATTAACCACTACATGTGTGACATCTTCCCTCTCCTCCAGCTCTCCTGCAGTAGCATCTACGTGAATGAGCTTGTGAGTTTTGTTGTGGTAGGTACTGTTATCACTTTATCTAGCCTAGTTATCTTAATCTCCTATGGTATGATTCTTTTCAATATCATTCATTTGTCATCAGGTAAGGGTTGGTCCAAAGCTATGGGAACCTGTGGGTCCCACATCATAACTGTTAGCCTCTTCTATGGATCTGGGCTGCTTGCTTATGTCAAGCCATCATCTGCTGAAACTGTGGGCCAGGGAAAATTTTTCTCAGTCTTTTATACATTCTTGGTTCCCATGCTGAATCCTCTTATTTACAGCCTCAGGAACAAGGATGTCAAGTTTGCTGTAAAGAAAACCATGAAGAGACTCATGAAATGATCTATCTAGTAGCTTTTCTCTGAGCTCTGTCTCTATTTGTCTACTGATTCCATCTCATTTTGTGTTTGTCTTTTTGGTAAGCTAACTTTTATGTTTTTTTTCTTTCCTTTCGTGTTTTCTACAGTATCATTTTCCTTTTATTATGCAATGTTAATTGTATACGACCATTCTTTCTTTAGTGGTAGCCACTGATTCATTTGCACTTGCATTTCATTTGTTCATGTATATTACCTATATCAGATTAAGACTGCTCTGTTAGCTTACTTTAGTAAAGTACATAATCTACGATTTTTCCTTATATAACTATTCTATCCAAGAAAATCCATAGACTAGTATTCTTTACCTCAAACTGCTTGCTTTCTTGATGTTTTATTGTAAATTTGTATGTAAATTTCCTTATTTGATTGATTTGTTTTCTACATATTCAATAACACAGATAAGAGGTGACACAATTGTCAAAGTTTCAACAATTTTCAGGTTATTTTGCTAGTAGTTTCTTTTCAAATATTTGTGTTGCCTTCATTTTTTTTTAACCTTAGATTATTTTTATATACCTAAAAATCATGTAGAAAAAAATTACATGCAGTAAAAAATTGGAACCAATAAATAAACAAAACACATTTTCATATGACATTGATCTTGCCATCAATAATGATGATTAGCACCTATTATTATATACTAGACACTGTTTTAAGGACTTTTTTAAAAAGTAGCTTTTTAAATACATGATACTACTATCATTAATTTTATATTGAAATGAGAAAACTGAGACAAAGAGAGGTTCATGTACTTGTTAAGGGTATATATAGCTGCTTAGTGGTAGGTCTGAAATTTGATTTAGAATATAGTGGACACATTTTGCCATGAAGCCTGTCCACCTACCTACCGTATATATTACTTGGAAGAGATGAGACTTTTATTAGAAAATCATTAAGAAGTTGCCAGAATTTTATATTAAAGGCTATTAGCCTGTTGTTTGTCATGGCGTTATATAATGTACTTAAACTAGGATACTCTTTTTGGTTATTTGGACATTTATTAAATCTAATTCTCTGTTCAAGTCTCTCAAACCCCACAATTATGAAAAAAAAGCAGCACTCTGATGTTTTGCAGGAGTAGAATTGAAAATGTTGCTTATTCTTCCTGATATGTGAACAGTGCCTGTGATTTTTTTAAAAACCATTGTGTTTATTTTTGGTCAGAAAACATTGTCATAATAATGTCTCTTCCATTTTCCCTGTCACAATGTTGTTCTCATTTAAAACAAATAATGTTTATGTCTGAATAATTGGACCACTGCTAGGCTTGTCAATTAATTTATTAATTAAGGCTTATTAATGCAGTACATGCATGGTGTTTATGAGTTTGATTCACAAGACCAGAAATAATTTTTGTCTCTGTCTTTGTCTCTTACTCTCTCTTTAAATATTGCTATCTCTTTCTCTATGTCTATATGTCATACTCATCTAAATAGTTATGAAATCCTAGCATTTCAAGATAAACTTCATCATTATATCTAGATGTACTTCAAATTCCATACAAAATATAATACAGAAGTTAATATTGTATTCAAAGAAAGAGCAAAGTAAGTTGCAAAAACAGTCAGAATTTCTAGAGAATTATTTCACAATTATTCAAAAACTAAGGTGTCTATGAGACTATGAACCCAGACAAGATGTTATAGTAGAGAACTTTTCTGTTAGAATTTGATGGTCAAATAGAAAAATGTATATATTATTATTGATGCTTCATAGTAAAGTGGCACACTCATAGTGAGCTACATAATAACTAGTAATAACAATTGTAATTAGTGTTCATGTTTTTCTGGCATGAGGTATAGTAGGTTGTTTAGCTTATCATAGTGAATCATGTTTTCTATTACCATAGTGAAATATTCACTTTAGGAAGTCATTAGATGCTATCTCTTTGTTTGGAAAAATAACTTTTTATAATATAAACAAATAAAATATATATATATTATATAATACTATCATTAGAAATACACAATTTTACTTATCAATAATGTCTAGGACCCACAAAGGAGAGAAAATATATGATGTTTGCCTTACTTAGACTTGTTTAATTTACTTAGTAAAATCACCATGAGATGTATTCTGTTTACTACACATGAAATAACTTTAATCTCCTTTATAGCCGATAAAAATTCACTGTGTAAATAAATTTTATCTTTACCCACGCTTTGTCAAGTAGATTGCTTCCAGTATTTATTTAAAATAGTGTATTTGTTGAATATTGACTTGAAATTTGAGTAAACCCCAAAAAGTAGTAGAGCTGTGTCATGTGGTAGATCTATTTATATTACCTTGAGAAACTTCTGATTGTTCTGGTATCTAGAAGTGTTTAATTTCCTACCAGCAGTATAGAATACTTCATTTTAATCCACACCTTCCTCAGCATTGATGTTACCTGTTTGCCTGGTGGGTACCATTTTGAATGGGATAAGATAGAATCTCACTATTGTTTATATGACCTTTTCTTTGATGATTAGTGATTTTGAAGATTTTAAAATATTTATTGGCTACTTTTGTTTTGTTATTTGACAGATTTGTATAAATCTTTTTTTTGCCTTTTTCACTGTTTGGTTTAGTTTCAGGTGTTTAGTTTAAAAAATTGTATAGTCTAGAGTATAGTCTAGATATTGATCTGAATGAATAAATATTAAATATTTTCTTCTATTCTGTTGGCTATGCTTTCAGTTTAATAATAGTTTCTTTCATGTACTAGAATCTGTTCAGAATGTCTTTGTTCATGCCTGTGTCTTAAATGATTTTTTTCATGATTTACTCTAAACCTTTCATGTCTTGTGTCATAGTCGTTTATACAATTGTAATTAATTTTAATACAGGTGGGAGATAGGTACCCAGATTCATTTTTCACACAGGTGATATTTAGTTTGGTTATCACATTTTTTTTTTGGTACAGGGTATCTTTTCTAGAATGTACATTTGGCATATCTGACACTTTTAGTGGGGCCAAGAACCTGGACTAGATAGGTTATTGGTTCTACATATAACATACCACTATTATTCTGACATAACATCAAAATAATTCTTTTTTAATAATCATTCATTTTGTTTACATCTCAAATGATATCCTACTTCCTGCTTACCCCTCTTGAACAGTGGGAAATCTATAGGTCTGTGTCTCCAGTAGATTTAGGGAGGATCAGGAAGCTTACCCCTCCACCAACCCCTTCATCCCACATCTGCCCTCCTCCCTCCCCTTTGCCTGTATAAGGGTGCTCCCCCACCCATCCACACTTTCAGTTAGTTCTGAGCTAAGTGTGGGTGACCATGTCTGATATATATAAATTTAAATTAGCCTGAATAGCATATTCCTGCATGGAAGCTGTGGCATATTACCTATAAATCTATGCATTTTCTAATTACATTGGTGGGAATATTAAATAGGAAGAGGAGAGGAACTCATAAGTTTATGATATTTTCTTGTAGCTTTCTTCACCTTGGTTTTAGTGTAGTGATCATAGTGATTCACAGTGACAAGTTTACCCAACAGTCGGAAGACCGACATGCCAGATGAAAAAAAGCAATGGAATTCACTTTAAAAGAACTAAAATAGTCCCATGTGATTTTGCTCCTTGTCTAATAACATTCTATTTCTTTACAATCATGTTGTGATATTTGAGTCAGATTTAGCAGTTTTTAGGAACCTTAATGTATATGAAACATCTTCAGAGAGCTTCGCTTCATTCATAATAACTAGGTCATCTACTAGTTGGCTCGCCTTCCACTGCATAATAATACTTGAATGTAGAAACAGATCCAAATACAGTTAGTCTTTTAAAATTTTGCCAAACACAATGATAATGTCTGTCAGTTTTAAACTAGAGAGACAGGGCATATATGGCTATTATAAGTGTAAGACCCTAAATGTGTTATACAGGCACAATGCCCATGAGAGTATCAATATTCATCTCACTTTTATATCAATAAGAAGCTCATACCAAAGAAAACCTTAAATTTGAAATCAACGTAAATTTTGTACCATTTAAGAAATTATAACTTCATCTTGATAATAATTATACATATTTCTACCAATAGGTTATGGCTATGCAATAAGTCCTAGCTAATCCTCCCTGTTCCAATAAAACCACTACTTTTCCCTAGAAAGACAGCCCAGTATTAACCACTTTAGTCCCCAAGCCCAGGGAATAGGGGTGCTGACTCTTCTTTAACTTCTTCAAGCTGATTAAGGGCGTTGAGATATTAGAAGAGGGGTGGGAGGAAGAGTAAATTGATAAGCCTCTGACGCTTTGTCTTCACTGCATCCAGATGGAATTCCAGGACCTCAGAGGTTTGGGCAGGTCTGCTCAGTATGCTTGATGAGTAGATACACCAAGGCTGTGTATTCTACAATATACAATTCTCAGAACAAGTTTTAGTATCAAGAAAAAAATTTTTTTCCTTAGAGGGATCACATTTTTTTTAAAGATGTTGGTTCTAACAACTTTTCTTTTTTTTCCCCTTTTTAAAATTGGTTGTAATTTTTACATTTCAAATTTTAGCCCCTTATCCCATTCCCCCTACCACCCAGGAACCCCTTATCCCATCCCCTTTCCTTGTGCTTCTATGAGGGTGTGATTTTCCAGTTTCTATGATGCTGTTTCTATTAACATAAATTGCCTCCTAAATTTCTAAATCCTTCCCTTTGTGTTATTAAATCTCCTATTTTTCTTTTTTTTTCTTTCTTTTTTTCTTTCTTTTCTCTTTTTTTTCCTCCCTTTTTCCCCCTTTTTAGATCCAGTCCTTCTTTAACTTTTTTAACTGATTTGGGACGGTTAGCCTCTGAGTTAAGGGACTATAGCAAATTCAGGGCTTTGAATTTATTGTTAGGGTGTTTTCCATATTTTATTTAGAATAGCTGAGAGGAGTGAACAGACTACAGTCCAGGTTACCTTACATGGATAGTTGGTTTTCAAAACGCCAGAAGTCCATAGAATTGACGTTACAAATATTTCTATATTAATGTTCATTTTGATTAGAGACCTGTCTGCTCCTGACAGTTTCCTGTCGTAGATTCTAAGAAGAAATTGAGCATCCTTGGAGTTACTCCAGTTGTGTGGTGACATCCACTAGGCAAGAATTGCCTCTTTCCATCTACAGACAAATTACTGTCCAGAAAAGGACACACTTGCAGAATAGTCGACTGATTATATCTGCCTAGACAGAGTAATCAGCCCTTAATAATTCTGCATCACTAAAGTCTGTTAGATGATTCTGGGCCAGAAGGCTGAAGATTTGATGCTCCAACATTCAGTAGTATAAGGGCTTTCCAGGTGTTCAGAGGTCTCTATAAATTGGCTAAGTTTTAGAAGCTATGCTTAGTGCTTCCCATAATTTCAGTTAACTCAGTCATTTTGGATTTCTGACGGGGTTGAAGACCTATAGTCTCATAGCCAATCCTGGCTATTTACTTTGAGAGAAAAGATTTGACTTTTTTTCTTTTTGGATGGTTTTTTCTTTTTGGATTTTTTTCTTTTTGGATGGTTTTCAGCTGACATTCATTCTAAAGCCAAGAAAAAAGCCAGGTTCAAAACGAAGTGTTTTAGTTAGGAGAGATGACAGAGGTTCTGATTAGTCAACAAAATGATGGGCTGGGTATTAGGACTATCTTGTACCTCACTGGTACAATTAGGAATAATTATGCTCTAATTGCATTTTGAGAGAAAAAAAATTATTTTAACAGGAAGGGTGAAGCTAGGTGATGAGAGAGAGAGAGAGAGAGACAGAGAGAGAGAGAGAGAGAGAGAGAGAGAGAGAGAGAGAGAGAGAGAGAGAAGGGGGGGCATGGAGGCAGATGTTCACGTGTCTCCACCAGTCAAAGATAGTTTATATATCTAGGTTGGGTATTGGGTTACACTTCTGCTTGAGCATTACCAAACATATAAAGCCTTTGATTAACATTTTAAAAAATGTATAAAAGCAAAAAGGAAAAGGTGGCATGGGATAGAGGTTTTCTAGGGAGGGGAAATGGAAAAAGGGGATGGCATCTGAAATGTAAATAAAATATAAAAATAAAAGAAAAAGAAAAAAGAAAAAAGAAAAAAAGAAAAAAACAGAAATATAAAAAAAATAACTGTAAGACCCAAACTCATCCTAAACATGTTTATAGTCATATCTCTATGCAAGTGATAAACTAGGGAAACAAAAATAATTAAGCTTATAATACAATATATTAAAAAATGTAATAGTGGAGCAACTGGAATTATGTAATAGGTATTTTGATGACGCCTTAGCTATATTAAGTTTTTCTTCATATTACTCTAAAACTCAGTTGATTAGAGGATTTTCTTGGTAGATGAGGCAAGAAGCAATGGTAGGTAAGTGCTTCAGAGCAGTAACGTGCAAGACTAATAGAAACAATTTCTCAAAATGTGTCCACTGAACTTAGTACTACCTTTTACTTTCTGAAAAAAGCCAACCACCAAAAGTTGGCAGGTAGCTTAAGGAACAAGGTAACTAAGCCTTATATGTATCTCTAAGATGTGCTAATGTAATTGACTCCAATTTAGAAATGAATTATGTAATAATGAGATTTCCTATAGAACACTGAATATCATAGGGGAATAGAACTAATACCCCCTTTAAGACCTTGGTCAGCTGGAGTAATGACTTTAGGTGTGTTGTAGCTAGAGGGAAGATTTGCTCTTTTTTGCTGTCCCAGGTACCTTTTGTAGATACATTTGGAATGGTAGTGCTGGTATAGTCATTAGTTTTTTAGCTTTCCATCAACCCAAGTATAAATAGAAACTAATAGAGAAATGCACATAGGAGTCATACAACTGTTACATGTATTTGGAGTGTACTTTTGATAATAAGATGCAAAACAGAATTTTCTCTAAAAGTTCCCAACATTTCAAAATATATTTCTAATATCCATCTAAACTGTAACAAAACAATCTCCAAAACTTCTTTTACTTAGAATTTTAGTCTTCTGTACAATTCTTTACATTGCAATGGCATTATTCCAGTGTTTATTACACTGCTTAGACAGAAGACAGTTTGTCTAACATAACATATTCTTGCAAAATGGTACAATGTGAGTTCATATTTCTGTCGTATCTCAAATATGGTATTAAAGATGAGACCAAACACAAGCACATAAATGCTAAGTCATGTTAAATAACAAAGTGAAGAAAATTAGCACTCTGGTCATGAAAATTTTAGTGTTTTCTCCTGTTGGGACCTAGGCTGGCCCACTTTGGGCGACCTAAAATGTTGCAGCCCTCTCCACTCCCCACTTGGCGGCCATTGTATCCTGGCCCAAGCTGCCGCTCCGGTCTGTGGGTCGGGGTTCAGCAAGAGAGAGAGTGAGGACAAACTTGAAGAATGGAGACCAGACAGAGTGTGATTCAATCCCGTTTATTCTTCAGTCTCTCTTCCTAGTCCAAGTCCCAAGTCTAGCTGTACTCTCTAAAGAGTCTCCCTAAAGAGTCTGATTCTCTACCGTCTGCCTCTGCCTTTTATATGTCTCACTTCTAAGCCATGCCTTTAGGCCAAGCCTTTAAGTCATGCCCTTAGGTCTTGTCTCTAAATCTGATCTCTAAGTCACACCTTAAGTCACACACCTTTAATCTCACACACCTTTAATCAATCTCACACACCCAAGGAAAGTCCTGGGTATCTAAAGCAAGATGTTATTGGAGTGTGCTCAGCTGTTGTAGGCTATTGTAATCCAAGTCTCATGTCAGGGTATATGGCTCAAGATGGCTGCAAAGCTGATAGCCGCTTTCTGCTAAAAATTGGCTCCCAACATTCTCCTGCAATATAACCAAAAAGCCATACAATGAAATGTTCAACTCAGCTTTCAAATGCCAGAAGCTTGCCCAAATATAAAGCCAATATAGAGAATACATCAGAAATAAGACTTGGTTAAAACCAAAAGCCTGTTCCTCAAGTATTTCACCAATATGTATTTATAGACAACTTACATTGGTGAGACAGGAGAGGGAACAATCTTCTAGCAGCTGAAATAGCTTTATATTACTACTGTTGGATTTGGTTAACCATAAGTTTTCTATCAGTTGGCTAAGCCAAAAGTGTTACCAGGTGTTTACATCTATAAATGCTCTTTAAAATTTTCTCCTATTTCAAAAAAATTAAGAAAGAAAAAAATGACATAAAATAGAATTATTTTAGTACTGTAGCCTAAGATATTTCTAAAGATATTATCAATTATTATGCAATGAATATTTGATAATTTCTAGAGAAATATATTAGACTATGATTCATGTGTGCATGGTGGTGAGGAGGGGAGCATGACATGGAAAGCTAGTAGCCAAACATGTTTTATCTCCACTACACAAGACAACAGCATGGGAAGGATTTAGTTTTTCCAGTGAGTCAAGGCAAGACTAACTTTATTTATCTGAGTAAAGTCAGATTGAAAAACTGTAAACTGTATAAGCACACTAACACATACTAGTATATTATCATGTATCCAGTAGACTTATAATACATTGTATAAATTGTCTCAAAACATAATAGATTATTTTTTCGAGACAGGGTTTCTCTGTGTAGCACTTGTTGTCCTGGAACTCACTATGTAGACCAGGCTGGCCTTGAACTCGGAGATCCACCTGCCTCTGCCACCAAAGTGCTGGAATTAAAGGCATGAACCACCACTGCCTGGTGTCATAATAGATTTCTTATTCTATGTATTTTATAATTATTTTTGTTTATATAAATTATACATATAAATTTTTGTATGTTAACCTAGAACTTTACTACTGGTTCAGCTTTGTCAATTTTCTGAATATTTATATTCGTAAGAAAACACGGACGGACGAAAGCAAGGATCAGCAAAGTCTAAAGTTTCATAGCTGGGAAGTCAAATGTTCTAATGTAAATTTGTACTATATTGAGAGCTTATTCATATTCTTTTATCCTCCTCATAAAATTGTTATATACAATATTAATACTTTGTCAGTCATTTATTTTTAAAATCATAGGAAAGCTACAAATGGCTAGTGAACATGTCCCTAGACATTTCCTCTTGTAGAGCTCTGCGGAGCTTAATGAAGAGATGACAAACTCTCAGGTCTTCCCTAGGGAATCGACACTCCTGCTGGGAAGTTATAAATGGAGTAGAATGTTGAATCTCTAAAGAACTGATATTATTTCTATGGCACAAAGTCAACAATTTCTACCCTTAAGGGCATAATCTTGAAGGGAGACTCTCATAAAAGAGAAAATTTTCATGCTTGTAATGATTTTATTTTTCCAAAATGTTGACTATGAAATATTGGAGACTCATGTATGAAAGCTATGTTCTTTTATGTGTATGTCAAGAATCTTTGTAAAATTTCAAACAGAGAGTATGTTATTGGCCCAGTAAATCTCTTATAAAAGTGAAGCACTGCTCTGCTAATTGGAATGACAGGCTTAATATTTAGCTACTTTTTGGCCTTCTGATCATGTGGAGGAAGACGCCATAAACTCCAATGTCAAGGAAGACTCCAGGTGAATCAAGGTGAGCTTCAAATAGTTTTTATCTTGAGACTTTAACTTCAAAACAAAAAAACATTTATATATATACATATATATACATATATATGTATATACATATATATATGTATATACATATATATGTATATATGTGTGTATATATATACACGTATATATGTATATGTATATATATATATTCATATTCTGAGGAAAAAGTGTGTATAGGCCTTTTCAACCTTAATTCTTTTTTTAATTGGATATTTTATTTATTTACATTTCAAATGTTATCCGCTTTCCAGGTTTTCCTTTGCAACCCCCCATCCCATCACCCTTACCCTCCCACCTACCCACTTCCAACTCAATGCCCTAATATTCCTCTACACTGGTTAACCAAAATTCTTAGTACATCCACTAAAGAGAATTTAATGACTTAATTAATAGTCAAAGAAAGTATCTTTCTGGAGAGATAAGGAACATGGTTAGTGGATAGAGGAAATAAGGATTTCCCCAGACTCCTTGTTTAACTACTGAAGTTCAGAAACTGATAAATCCAACTCTGCTCTTGCAGTGAGAGATGGTTCATGGGTTAATACTGTCTTTCTACACTTATTCTTGCAGGTGCCACACATGATGCAAATGACTATGGAAAATACATCTTCAGTGTCAGAATTTATTCTTGTGGGACTGACAGACCAACCTGAGCTCCAGCTGCCCTTATTTGTCCTGTTCCTGATGAACTACACAGCCACTGTGATGGGAAACTTAACGCTAATGAATCTCATTTGCCTGAACTCTAACCTTCACACCCCCATGTACTTTTTCATCTTCAATTTGTCCTTCATAGACTTCTGTTATTCATTAGTCTCTACTCCCAAAATGCTGATGAGTTTTGTTTTAGAGAGGAACACCATCTCCTTCAGAGGATGCATGGCTCAGCTGTTTTTCTACTGCGTTTTTGTGAACTCTGAGAGTTATGTGCTGACAGCCATGGCCTATGATCGCTATGTGGCCATCTGTCAGCCACTTATGTACAAGATCGTTATGTCCCCTAAGATCTGTTGTCTGTTGATATTTGGCTCTTACTTGATGGGGTTTGTTAGTGCCATGGCTCACACAGGATGTATGGTAAGGCTCATTTTTTGTGATTCTAACATCATCAATCACTACATGTGTGACATCTTCCCTCTCCTCCAGCTCTCATGTAGTAGCACCTATGTCAATGAGCTTATGAGCTATGTTGTGGTAGGTACAGCTATCATTTTATGTTGCCTCATTATCTTAGTCTCATATGCTATGATCCTTTACAATATTCTTCATATGTCCTCAGGTAAGGGTTGGTCCAAAGCCTTGGGCACTTGTGGGTCTCACATCATAACTGTTAGTCTCTTCTATGGATCCGGGCTACTTGCTTATGTCAAGCCATCATCTGCTGAGACTGTGGGTCAGGCAAAATTTTTCTCAGTGTTTTATACTTTATTGGTGCCTATGTTGAACCCTCTTATTTATAGCCTCAGAAACAAGGATGTTAAACTTGCTGTGAAAAAAACCTGGAAAAGAATCACAAACTGATTTATTCTGTGGTACATCCTTTAGCCTCCTCATATTCTGTTTTTATAGTGTTTTTATGTGTTTCTTGTCTTTTATATTACATATATTTCATTTTTTTCATTATTCCTTGCTTTTCAAAAACATTCATAGACTTTATAATACCACATATTTCTTTAACCCAAGCAATATAACTCTGTGTGTACTGTGAAAATATGTGGCATCCTCAGATTCAATGTGTTTCTAAGATGTTGTAATGTTCATTGTCTCTATTAGATTAAGACCTTGTTCAGGTTTTTTTTGTTGTTGTTGTTGCTTTTTCTTTCATATATTTCTTTTAAAAAATTTGTATGTTTATTTTAAAGTTTATATGTATGTGTCGAAACTCTGTGAAATGTATGTTTGCCATATATCTTTAAGAGCCTATCATGGATTAAAGATGGTTTCAGAATCTTTAGATGTATTGTAACAGTTAGGTGGGGATTACCAAGTACGTGCTTGGAAAGAACCCATGTCTTCTCTAAGAGCATTAAGTGCTCTTAACAGTTGAACCCTTTCCACTGCCCCACTGTCTCTTCTCTTTCAGTCAATAATAAAATTCTTGGAATTGTATGCTTTACCTCTTTTTGTTCTCAGTTGTCTGTTATTACTTTGATATATAGTTTGATTTGAAAGACAACTTCCTTATCTGGTGGGTTTATCACCTATATATTCATTCAAAGAGATGAGAAGAAAACTACGGGGTTGATATAATTGTCAACATTTCAGCTATCATTTGATATGGTTCATTTTCTAGTATTTGAGCTTGAAATTGATGAGGAAAATTTATAATTAACTGAAATAAAGTTTTTATTCTGTGGTTATCACAGCATGTGTTTGGCCTATTCAACTGCACAGTTTTCCACTCCCCCATGAGTTTGAGACTATTTCAGCAAATAGAGATTTTTTGTCATTTATTCCCCACTTTTTAATTTTATTATTTAGGTTTTTATTTTTGACATCTAGTTTCTTGAGTTCATTTTATATGTTGGAAATGAGTCCTTTATTGGATGTGGAACTGGGAAAAAAATCTTTTTCCATTTTGTAGGCTGCCACTTTGCCTGATTGATGGTAACCTCTGCCTTATAGAAACTTTTCAGTTTTATAAAGTCCTATTTATTAATTGTTGATGTAATACTGGATAATTTCTGTTCAGAAAGTCTTCTCTTGTGCTAATGCATCCAGGGCTATTTTTCCTTTTCTATCAGAATAAGTGTATCAGATTTTACACTGAGGTCTTTAATACTCAGACTTGCATTTGTATAGGGTGATAAGTGTGGATTTATTTGCAGTTTTCTACAAACAGATATCTAGTTTGACCAGCACCATTTGTTGAAGATGCTGTCTTTTCCCAGTATGTACCTCTGTCTTCTTAAAAAAAAATGGGTGTCCATATATACATATATATATACATATATATATGTATGTATATATATATATATATATATATATATATATATATATATATACATACATATATATATGTATATATATATGGAAAATTTCTGGATCTATAATTCAATAACATTTACCAACATGTCTGTTTTATTCCAATAGCATGAAGTTTTTCTTACTATAGCTCTGTAAGTAAAACCGGAAGTTGGGAATGGTGAGGCATTCAGGAGTTATTTTGGTGCTGAGGATTGCTTTAGCTATCCTTTACGTTTTGATTTTCCATACAAAGTTGAGAATTGTCTTTTCAAGTTCTATAAAGAATTGTGTTGCAATTTTAGTTAGGATTGCACTGAACGCGTAGATTGCTTTGGTAAAAAGGTTACTTTTACTATGTTAAGTCTACTATGAGCATTGGAGATCCTCATATCTTCTGACATCTTCTTTAATTTATTTCCTCAAACACTTGAAGTTTTATCATACAAGACTTTGACTTGCTTAGAGAGGTTACCATAGATATTTTATATTATTTGAGGCTATTGTGAAAAGTTTTGCATCCGTGATTCCTTTCTTATTCTGTTTGTTATTTGTTTCCTTGTGAGCAACTCTACAATCAATGGATGGAGTTGATAGGTAGACCCAATCATTTTTGTATATGTTCATTGGAACCAGGCACAGGTGGTGTGAGGTCATTACTTATTGACATTTTCATACCTCAAAGACATATAGACCTTCTTTTTCAGCCTTCTACCTGCTTCATTGTTTTCTGCCGCCTTTTCTATGAGGTCCCTGGGCCACAGAGGAGGTAGTATTATGCTTTCTTTTGGGGTGAGCATGCAATTCTCACTAATTCTCAGCATTTGAACAGGCACACATTTCTTAATTCACAGAATTCGTTGTGAAGAGGAAATTAGGAGATTAAGAGATAAATAATTTATTTATGAGCATACTAATAAATATTTTAAGGCTATTTGTCGCTATGGTAATATAGCTAAAGAGTAACACCAAGTTCACTTCTAGGCTCCCACGCATATTTTTTTTTTACAGAAATTTACTATGTTTATTTTATGAAAAAAATGTCCAATTTTATAATTCTTTTTTAAAATTTTATTTAATCTTTTCTTATAATCCAGATTTTATCTCCCTCCCAATCCACCCTCAGACTGTTCCATATCCTATACCTCTTTCCCACCTCCCCACCCCTACCCTTCCACCTTCATCTCCATGAGGATGTCACCATCCCACACTCCCCATCCCACCAGATCTTCCCACTCCCTGGTGCCTCCAGTCTCTTAAGGGTTAGGTACATCTTCTCTGACTGAGTCTACACCTGGCAGTCCTCTGCTGTATGTGTGTTGGGAGCTGAATATTAAACTCTGAGCCTTGATCAGAGAACTTTGTCTTGGCTCCACATTTCTCTTGCCCCTCCATCTCTTTTCATTTCCAGCCTTCCATTCAGGTGAACCCAGTTCGTCCGTGGCTGCTGGTTGCTACAGTTGGGGGCCTCATATATGCTGCCTGGTTGGTGGTACAATGTCTCAGAGGTCCAGGTTAGTTGAGAGTGCTGGTCCTCCTATAGAGTTGTCCTCCTCCCCAGCTTCTTCAGCTTTTCCCTAATTCAACCACAGGGATCAGCAGCTTCTGTCCATTGATTGGGTGTAAATAACTGACTCTGTCAGTTGCTTTTTGGATCTTTTGGAGGGCATTCATGATAGACCCCTTTTTATGAGCACTCCATACCCTCAGTAATAGCAGCAGGCCTTGGGACCAACCTTTGAGCTGGATCCTAATTTGGGCCTGTTGCTGGACCTCTTTTTCCTCAGGCTCTTCTCCATTTTCATCCCTGCAGTTCTTTCAGACAGAAACAATTATGGGTCAATCAGACAAAAACAATTAGAGTTTTTGACTGTGGGATGGCAACCCCATCCCTCAATTGATGCCCTGTCTTTCTCCTGGTGGTGGGCTCTACAAGTTCCTTCTCCCCATTGTAGGACATTTCATCTAAGGTCTTTTAAGTTCTGAAAGTCTCTCACCTCCCAGGTCTCTGGTACATTCTGGAAGGTCCCACCCCCCCACCTCCTACCTTCCAAGGTTGCCTGTTTCCATTCTCTCTGCTGGTCCCTCTTAGCCAGGCAGGAAAGGAAAGGCAGAGCCCAGGAAGAATGGGATCCATTTTGATTAGGTGCAAGGGCCAAGTATGCTGGTGCGTCTGTAGGAGAGAAGGCCTTCCTGAGGAGTTTTAGGTACAGCTTTTTAAGATGAAGGCTTTCTCTGTGGTCATCCTTAACATAGCAACTCTTTTAGATGATTCTTGCTTGTTTAATACTAGTTTATTTGATGGTGGGTACATCAAAAAGACATATACTCTTAACTGGGGTGAACCACCACTTTATTCAGGGTGAACCAAAGGATTAAATACCTTTTGTTGGAAGGAATACCCAGGAAGCAAAGCTCGTTGGCTAAAGGCTCAGGGCTATCTCCATTCACATGGAGAACTCCAGGTGTTGTGACTCATGTGACTACACGACTCAGTGAGGCGTTATGATTATATGCTCCAGAGAAAGTACACAGACAGGAAACAGCTGTACTCCTACTATTCTCCATTCTCTCTTTTCTCTGGGATTTCTAGGGTCTGAGCTAACTAAACCTTCATAGTTCTTATATCTGTCTGGTAACATGTTCCCACATACTCTACACCTAATATATACACAAAGGATGAATGACGTTTAAAAAAAAGTAGTGCCCTGACACAGAATTATGAGACAAGAAACCTCCAAAGATGCTGTTGAGCAGATTTGTGTTAGCTGTCTACTACTGAACATGGGGACTACCTTTAAAAGTGGTTAGTTTCCTCAGTAAGGCTTATTTGAAAAAAAAATAATTTTTCTTTTGAAGTGAGTATGCATTGAAAATAGCTTCTGTTAGGGATGGGTGATATGTCCACTTCTCAGCTCCAAGACCCTATTTTACCAGTTGCAGACCCCTGCATGCCATATGAATGCTGGCTACAATTTCTGGGAGTTCACAAAAATGCATCATTTGTATGTTTAGGTAGTCTTGTTTTCTTTGAGTCTTCCATCCTGTAAACTCTTATACTCTTTTAGTTTTCTTTTCTACAGAGTTCTCTGAGCCCCAAGGGGTGGATTTGAAGAAGACATCCCTCTTAGGGATGAATATACCATGGTCTTCCATTCAGCACATTTTCTGGCTGAATTTATTATTATGTATTTTTGGAGGAAAATTCATTTATGATGGTTGATCAAAAAATATATATTTATGAGTACTGCAAAATGTCATTAGGAGTCATTTTAGTGGTATGTTCTTTTAGCAGAACAGGAAGATTTGTATTTACCCAAGGTTGATGAACTCTCTGGTCCCAGAGTCTTGGCTACTCAGGCAGTTTTGGTGTGTGTTCCATGTTATAGAGTTTGACAGTAATCAAGCATTGTTGGTAACTCCCACAAGCTTTGTGCCATAATTACATATGCTTATTTTGCTGGCAGTCATCATTTTAGATTGAAAGATTTATAGGTAGAGTAGCATTTACAGTTCTCATTTGGTAGCATTTAACTTTCTCTTTATAGTCGAATGAACATTTGACTATATGAGTAAATACTCTAGGTAGGCACCAGGTCCACTTTTTTTCTTTTTAAAATTATTTCTTTATTTTTTCCATTTTTAATTTAATCTTTTCTTACAGTCCAGATTTTATCCACTTCCAGGTCCACCCTATGACTGTTCTATATCCTGTACCTCCTCCCCCTATCTCTGTGAGGATGTCCCCACCCCACCAGATCTCCCTACTTCTTTTCTTCAATGAGTTGTTTAGGTATTTCTTCTCTCTCTCTCTCTCTCTCTCTCTCTCTCTCTCTCTCTCTCTCTCCCTCCCTCCCTCCCTCCCTCCCTCCCTCCCTGTGTGTGTGTGAGTGTGTGTGTGCTACAGGATGTTACTGTTGGGTTATGGAAAGCAACACATAACTTTCTCAACAGCCTGTGTTGTTTCGGAGTTTCCATGCAACCCCTTTGACCAATAACTCAAGTAGCTGTAACTCATTCCTGGTACTGGAAGCATTATTTAATGATGAGAGTTGTCTGGCTGGGGCTCTATCTTCCTTACTTTTTGTTGACTTCATTTAGATTGGCTTCATATACACATGTTTTAGAAGGTTTCTACTGTATTAGATTTGCAATTGCCCTTTGAAATTGCTGTTTTAGCTATGCTGCTTTGTCCTGTCCTGCAGGGCATTAAACAGAGTCCGGGGAGATCACCTAAGAGAGAATTGGGGGGTGGGGGGGGGGGAACAGGCGAACGCAAAGAAACACAGCTTGTCTATGGGCTGATCAAACCGTACTTTTTACTTTTTCACTCAGGGGTTATATACACAAAAAGGCAGCATGTGGGGAAGGGGATGATGTAGGAGCTTAGGTGTTCAGGGGGAGTACAGATATCTTCTAGAACAGAGTGTCTGTCAGCTGGGTGAAGGTTCAGGAGACAGTTCACTATGACTCTGCCTATGATTCACTTGTCCTTATCTAAGTTGGTACTATCCACCAAGGCTACCCAAGGTCTATGACTATCCACAAAACTAATGACTACTTGTTCCTAACCAGGGTGGTAAATTTCCACCAAAGCTGCTTGTTTACAATATTTTATAGTTATCTGTTTCAGTGTTTTTCCACAGAGACCCAAGACTTTGTTCCAGCAGGCTGACTTTAGGCCTATGGCTGATTTTAGGCCTTCAGTGTATAAGCAAAGCTGTCCCTGACACTGCTTCACATACACTTCCTTGTCTCTTTTTATCTCCCATTTGCTGTTTGACCCTCCTATTCTAGTCTATGTCACATCCATCCGTAACATTTCTACTTCCCCTTTGTAGGGAAATCCATCTCTTTTCCATTAGTGTATCTCTAAACTCTAAGGTGATATAGATTATACTTTTTTTAATCAATGACTTAACAGCTAATATCTACATATAGTACATTCCATATGTACCTTTCATTTTTCCCCTCTTGCCAGACATACTTTGAGCCTTGTTTAGTGAGAGGCAGAGATGATGCATCCATACACAGCATCATTTACAGTTAACAATTTTGAAAGAGAACAAAGTTGTAGTACTCAATTTTCAAATTTTAAACTTTCTACAAAGCTGTATTCATCAGATTAATGTGCTATTAACTACAGACAAATTAATGAAATAGAACTGAGAGTCTAAAAGTAAACACTGAATTCATGGTTTGTTAATTTCAAAAAGGATGCCAAGACTATACAAATAGGGAAAGAATTGCCTTTCTTCAGTTAACTGGTAACTTAGGATGACTGTCTTATCTATATATTTATATACCTATATATAATAGGTATGCCTTTTACATAAATACTCAAAAATACTCAAAATTAACTAAGTTATTTGTAAGAATATTTCATAGTAATTTTCTTTCAAATGAAACATTCAACTCTGGAGGGAGGAGAAATGGTCGTGGCATGCAAAGAAATCTTATCAATCCAGGAAAGCTAAAACTTATAATTTCTCAAGATTTTCCTGAATATCATGGAAGCAGTAAATAACTGATATAGGTTGACTAGCTGATTTGCTAGTGCTACATTCTCCACCTGTAGAGGTGCCTGCTACTTTTGCAGGCAACTCTGGGGATGCAGTATGTGATTAGTGACCTAGTCTGTGGTAGGCTTTTTTGATTATGCAGCTGTTTTTTATCCATCTTCTCAAGTATATTCTTGGAAATAAGTCCAATAAACACATGGTTATTGGTCATGAATTTGAGAATGAGGATATCCATGGAAGAGTTGTGAGTAAGCAAATGAAAAGAAAAATGATGTAATTATATTTAAATTAAATATATGTATATATATATATATGTATATGTATATACAAATATACATATGAATGAAAAGAAAGCAAATGAAAAGAAAAATGATGTAATTATATTTAAATTAAATATATATGTATATGCATATGTATATGTGTGTGTCTATGTATACATATATAGACACACACATATATAGGTATATATACACATATACATATGTATATATATATATATGAAATTTTTTTCTTAGCCTAATCAATATCTTACTGTCTTGTCAATTTATCCAACAAGACAAAGCAAACTGTTTTAACATCTCATTTTTAATGATACTATACACATAGAATATTCAATAATGCTTTAAGTATTTTCATTGGATATAATTCTTTGTATATGTAGTGATGGGAAGAATAATATTGATATAGAATGGGAAAGGACTAAGGATGTTGTTTATTTTGTTATTCAGAATAGCATCACAATTCCTTGTCCAACCTAAATAGTAATAATACCAGGAATAAGAATTTTTTCATATGAATAAAGATGAAAAGATATTCAACAAGTTTTAACACACAGAGTAATAATTTCATTTAATTAATATTAAATGGACTGTAAAGTCCATTTATGTTTTATTCTATCATTATTATTTATTGAGGTATAGAATATAAATGTATGTGCATCTTCTGCTTTCTACATCTAACATAAATATTCTACCACTGGGCCCTGGCCTAATCCTTCTCGTATGAGTCTCAGTTTATAGATATACATAAAAATGCAGTTATACATAAGTAATGGTTAATAAGATTTGTAACTTTCTACAGTTTCAATGTGAAAAATTTGTGAAGTCTGGCTTCACACACTATATATATATGTATATGTATACATATATATAATTTTTCATATACATATATAGTCTTTCATATATATGTCTTTCAACTTACTTTTTACAAAATATTGTAGAATATTAATCTATAATATATTATGTATTAATACAGTTCTTCTTGGTGCTTATTAGAAATTACTAGTAAAAGCTCCAAAGCAAACCACCTGGTACTCTGTCAGTCAGTACTCCTGATGGGAAATTATAAATTGAGCACAGATTTGAACCTCAAATGAGCCAACACTGTTTATGGTGCATGATGCAAATGAAGGCTCAGTAATTTATTCACTCAAGGGACTCATGAAACCTGGGAGGACATCTTAAAGAGAGAATAATTTTCCAGGATTCTAAACAATTTTCACAGAACTCTGGATCATGAAATAAGTTCTCACTATAACCAGAAAACATCTTGTAGTTTCATATAAGGATGTTATTTTTTTTTCTGCAGGTGTAGGGTGTTAGAGACAGATTTTCACCATGGCTACTCCTATCCTTATCATCAAAGGTTTTGGAATCTTCAGGACAATGGAGAAGGGTCCATTTGTTGCAATAGCTCTGTGGAACAAAGCTGAACACTGAATCTATTTGTGTTGATAATTTTTCTTCAGCCACAAAGGTACAAACTCAAGGCTTTTGATAATACATTTATATTTCTTTTTCAAAAATCTCTGATCTGTAACGATGACTAGAGAGTAGGAAGAAAAAGATGTTCACAAGACACAAAGAAGGTTTTTCAGAATTTTCTCTGGAAAGAAACAAACCCTAGTTGGGGAAGAAGGGACTGGGAATTTCTGAGGATTTCACCTGTGTTGTGATGATTGAATGCCATGCAGCATTTTCACAAAGTACTGTGATTACAAATCCACCAGTTTCAAAAGTCTTTGTCTGTCAAAAGTTATTTTCTTTTTAATGTCACTTGCTTTCCCTCTCCAACAGATGACTCCATGATGCAAATGGCTACGCAGAATGACTCTTATGTGACTGAATTTGTTTTTATGGGATTAACAGACCAACCTGAGTTACAGATGCCTTTGTTTTTTGTGTTCTTGCTGAATTATACAGCTACTGTGATGGGAAATTTGAGCTTAATGATTCTTATTTGTCTGAATTCACACCTTCACACCCCAATGTACTTTTTTCTGTTCAATTTGTCCTTTGTTGATTTCTGTTATTCATTTGTCTGTACCCCTAAAATGCTGATAGGTTTTGTTTCTGAAAAAAGCATCATATCTTATACAGGATGCATGACTCAGCTATTCTTTTTCTGCTTTTTTGTTAATTCTGAGTGTTATGTGCTGACAGCAATGGCCTACGATCGTTATGTGGCCATATGTAAGCCCTTGATTTATGCCATTCTTATGTCTCCTAGGATGTGTTCCTTGCTAATGATTGGGTCCTATTTAATGGGATTTGCAAGTGCCATGGCTCACACTGGCTGCATGATTAGGCTCAACTTTTGTGATTTGAACATCATCAACCATTACATGTGTGAAATCTTCCCCCTTCTCCAGCTCTCCTGCAGCAGCACCTATGCCAATGAACTTGTGAGCTCTTTAATTGCCTGTATAGTTGTCATTGTATCTGGTCTAGTTATCTTAATGTCATATGCTTCCATCCTCTTAAATATTGTTCACATGTCATCAGCTACAGGTTGGTCTAAAGCCATGGGTACTTGTGGTTCTCACATCATAACTGTTACTCTATTCTATGGTTCTGGGTTGCTTACTTATGTCAAACCAGCGTCTGCTGAGTCTGTAGACCAGGGGAAATTTTTCTCAGTGTTTTATACTCTCATGGTTCCCATGCTAAACCCTCTTATATACAGTCTTAGGAATAAGGATGTCAAACTTGCTGCAAAGAGAACCATGAAGAGAATCACAATCTGAGGTAAATGTTTGTGGTACTCTCTCACTGTATGGTAGGGTCTTTTCATTTTGTTTTCATCCCATTACCTTTCTTCTATTCTTCCCGTCTTCCATTTTTCCCCTTTCATCACTTTTATCATTCAGTTCATAATTTTTAGTACATTACACACACACATAGATACAGCATCAAACTTAAACTAACACCACCAACATCACAAGCATTCTTACCATGACCACTACCCCTTTGATCATCATCATCATCATCATCATCATCATCATCGTCATCATCATCATCATCTAGCAGGCAGCTTTGTGGAACGATTCTTGGGTTTGAGACCCTTCCACACTCTAAGATTATCCATGCTGATCTTCATTACCTGTTCCAGATAAAGACTTTGATCTAATATGTTTTATACATAAAGATAATGCTATTTTATATTTTCCTTTTATATCTTTTTAATGAAAATAAATCTATGAGACGGTTTTAAGTTCTAGAAATGAAACCTAGAAAGCTGAGTCTTCTCCATTGTACCACTAATCATTGCTTAGCTGTGTATTATTTCTAAGAAGAGGTAACCAGATAAATGTTTTCTAAAATAAGAATACTTATTTATGCAAAAATAGAAAAAGTAGGGTGGTAAAGAGATAAAGAACTTTTGGAAAGTTGATTGTTTCAGTATGGTTCCAAATGATGGAATATTAGAATAATGGTTCAGCCAAGTTGCCTGTATTAGAGACGATATCCATAAAACTTTAATAGGGATTATGAAGAAGTAAGTAGGAATAAAAGCAAATGCCTATGCAAAAGTCTTTGATGTACAGTGAGTAGAGAAAGCTACAAAGTGACATTTTAACCTGTTTCTTCATATTCATATCAGTTTTTCAAGGACAGTGAAGCTGAAAGTTTTGATCAGGCTTTTTTTGTGAAGCATGGCAATATTTCTCTAACAAAATGTGTACTTTAAGAAGCTTATTAAATGTTATTGTTTTACTGAGAAGCAAAATTAATTTGCTCACAATAAAAGTTAATATAAATTATGCTTTACACAATTTTAATATGTGTATCTACTATAGAAGGTACATTATCAGTTTTCAACCTCAACTTTGCATGAATTCAGGCATGTACCCATCAGTGAAGATGCTGTGGTCAAAGAAAGACTATTCAAACTGTAATTCTTATATATACTTCAAGATCATGGAAGTAGTAGATTAGTAATATAGGCTTAGAAAAAAGAGCAAACATAGAACATGAATTTAAAGTTCTTAAAGTTATTCATGTGAGATGTTGAAGCAATATTTATTATAATGTTTTTACATTTAAAAATATCCTTATTTTCAATGCTGAGATGTAATTCTTTTGTTTTCATTTGTTATAGTACCTGAAAAGCAAGTTAGTAAAATTGTTGGTTTACATTTTTATTTTAAGACGTATTTTAATAAGACCAGAGAATAATTAACAAATACAGATAATAAGGTATATGAAGTTTCATTTTCAGAATTTCTTGAAACTTGAAAATATATAATATGAATCACATGAATAGAATGTTGTGCCCTTCCCCCAGGCCTGAGAAGGCCTGCAAGTCTTTTATCACAGTAGACCAAACAATAATAGGACCTAGGAGAGGCATTGCATTGCCAGCCTTGGAGCCTGCTACCTGAGCTAAGAAGAATGGACTGCCTGCTGAGCTAGCCTTGACACCTTCTGGACTGCTATCTCCTTGCCCAGCCCCTGGGCTGAACTGAGAAGAGACTCTGGGGGGGTGGGGCTTCCCCTTTATATGTGAAAGCAAATTATTAAACTTCAGGCCTTGATCAGAATACTTTGTCTTGGCTCCACGTTTCTCTCGCCCTCCATTCCCGCTAATTTCCAGGCTTCATCTCAGGAGATCCCGGTACTTGTGGCTGCAGGCAGCTAGAGAATGTATTCTGTGGCTTGAGTGTGACATAATCATCTAAGACAGGTGGAGAAAATATGAACAAATACACTTGTCAGAGTTTTCTCAAAGAGGTTAGTTTTACAGGAATAATTTTTATATCAACCTGGTAAAAAATATTGATTTATCATTTTAATCAGTCTGCATTTGATCGTACTTATGGATAAATTATTAAAATTTGGTAATAGTTATAGATAAATTATTATAATTATTGTAATTTTAAAAGCACTACAAGTAAGTTAGATGCAAGATAAATTTTAAAAGTAAATTCATTTGACAATTAGTATTTAGAGGTACTCCATATATATTTGTTAACAATATGGACATAGTGTACATATATTTCTTATATAATTTCTGCATAATTATATCTCCATTTACATAATTGGAATGAGAAATTTTGTTTCATAACTCCATATTAACAAATGCATATAAAATCCATCTTTGGATAAAACATTAATTACATTGATTTTAATTTCTTAAATGACATTAACATAAAGGGCAACATCTTCAGATTTTACAGTCAAGATAAGCATGGCATTGGAATCTCGTGAATCTTCCAGTTCTCAACAGCTACCCATTGCACGTAGATCTTCAACTACAGGGAGAGCCTTGTGAGATTTTCCTCAAGTGCCTCATTATCTAGGCCTCGTTGGGCAACCATATTGTTGAGGTATCGTGAGTACAGCTTTTCTGTCATGTCTTGAAGTTAACATCTACCAACAGGTATTCTTATCTTCGGGTTCTAACAACTATTCTAATCCCTTTGTCATCATTATCCCTTACACCTATGTGTAGATATATCAGTTGGAGTTGGTATGAATTGCTCTGTATTTTGTCCAGTTATGGATCTCTGTAATAGTCACTATCTGCTGCAAAAGAAACTTCTTTGATAAAGGATGACAGCTAACGAACAAATAGTTGCATTAGAGTTAGAAATTAGGTTGGTTTAGGAAAATGGCAGTAGTGATTTCTAGTTGACTGTTTACAGTACTGTTTAAATGCCCCACCCCTTTGAATAGGCTTTCAGTACAGATAGCTCTTGCTTACTGTCAATGGCTACTATTGCACCATTGAGAATATCTTTAGAGGCTCAATATTGATTTATTAATAGGCTTTATCTTTGGTAGAACTATTTAAATTTCTTGTTTACCTTGCACAGCACATTCTGATACAATGAGAGGTAACCCTTCTGGGTTACACTAAAAGCAACATAAGAGGAAAATTTACAGGTTAATGTGCCTTCACTAAATAACCAGAAGAACCACATATAAATGATTTAGGAATGCATCTCAAAAACTAGAACAAATCAAACACAAATACAGTAGGTTGGAGCAAACAATAAAATCTAGAGCAGAAATTAGTGCCATAGAAAGAAAGAAAATGATACAAAAAAATAAAAAAAAATCTAAGATCTGATTCTTTAAAAAGATAAACAGCATTCACACATAATCCTTTGTCTAATTAATAAAAAAGAATATAAAATATAAATATATAAATAGAAACAAGAGATTCAAATTAACATAACCACAAGTAAATAGGGAAATATTAAAATAGACACTAGAAAAATTCAGCACATGGTAAGGGAATAATGTTAAAACCTATATTGCACTATTGCAGAAACCTTAAATAAAATGGATGAATCTTCACCCAAATGACTAAGACTAAGCCAGGAAGAGATCACTACCTTAAGTCAAGGAGACTCATCCCCAAAAAGGACATTAATTCAGTAATATAAAACCTTTCAAATGAAAAATACACAGGTACAGATGGATTCCCAGAAAAATTCTTTCAGACTCTCAAAGAACATCCACAACCAATATTTGTTATATTTTATTGAAAATTCATACAATATATTCCCATAACTCTCTCCCCACGTTCGTTTTCTTCCAGATCCTTCAGATCTCCTTCCCGCCCAACTCTACTCTTCTTTCTCTCACTTTAGAAAACAAAATGATCAAATATAATAATAATAATAATAATAATAATAATAATAATAATAATACCACAAGGAAACAAACAAAACTCCATAAGAAATATACACAAATACAAACAGAAGCCACAACCCTCAAAATCACCAAATTTGAAATCATCAAATCAAGTAGGAGGCCAGTAAGTCAAAAAGATATACAGAGAAATATGAGACAAAAATTCAACAGAAACACCAGTAAGTTTCCTTTATTTTGGCTGTCTAATTCTGAGCATTTGTACTTATGTGTGGTTTATAAACCCAGTGAGATGCCATTGGGGAAAATTTTCTGCTATGTATTAAATTATGTAAGAAAATACAAACTGAAAGAATGCTTGTAATCTTCTTTTATGAAGGCAGTATCAATCTAATGCTAGTGTTAGGTAAAGACACAACAAATCAAAACTACAGACCGATATCTCTCACTAAGGTAGAAACAAAAATTATCAATACTGTACTTTCAAACCAAATCCTGACACACATGTCTCAGTATGTGTTTGTTATTCACACTTTTCTAGTTTCCTAAAGTTCTGTTCGTCTTCCTGGGTCTCACCCAGATGCCTCCTTGGGGTCGCGGGGACACCAACTTCTGTTCTTGTAGTTACTGTCTTAAATTCAGTTATGTTGTAAGACGTGGACAATGGAAAGTCTCAATAGTATCCATGAGCTTTGTAGAATGTTTCTCAATTGACATTTTGTTTCAATTTCTCATGATTTGAGCGGGTACATGTAGTTTTAAACTATTCTATGTTTATTTCAGAAATTATAATCATTATTTCTATAACATCAAGACAAATATTCCACATCTTAATTGCCTGCCATTAATTTAAAATTTTCTTTTCTTTTTAATTATGAATTATATTTATGATAGATAGGTCTCTTTGTTTTTGTCTATTACTTTTACTTATGGGTGTGATTGAACTAATAGCCTTTTTCTTAACTGTTACTTGAACTTTCCTACTTCTTTGCATATTAGTTTAAGCAAATTATGAATTATATTTCATTTAATTTGAAATAAATTTTGACCTGTTCTTAAAATGAAAATATACATATTATATTGTTCTTTGAAAAAATAAAACAGAAGTTGAATGCTGGTGTCATTATTGATGATAGAAATATAAACACCATGCAGTGTTTACAGAACTCGAGAGGTACATAAATGAGATGGGACAGTAAGAACTTCTTTGTCTGTACCTGATTTTTCTTTTGCTCGGTTGGCATCAATAGCAGATAATTTCTTCCAAGTTTTAGAAGGAGAACCATTGCAAGCCAGAATATTCTTTATAGGCATATATTTTCAATACCAGCCTTATGTATCTGAGTGGGCAACAATGTAGATGAATGGGTGTTTTTAACTCTGCATCTTTAATTTATGCAATTAAAATTTTCTCTAGTTGTCCATAGTAAATGTCTCATATATTAATTGAGTAACATTGCTTATAATGTTGAACTATACTAATTTTCATACACACTGTTGTCCATAAATGTATTTATAACACATTTTAAATTTTACTTCATGACAATTTACACAGTAATACATTAAGAAATTATTCAGTTTTTTATTTTTTAGAAGTATATGTGCATATATAAGATCATCTTCAGTAAAAAGGTATAAAATTTCCTGTTGTCCAAAAAGTTCTCTCATTCTCTTTCAATTAATCACCACCTTTGTCAGTAACCAGAGGTAAATATTGGTTTGATTTCTATTATCTTAGGATATGAATATTCTTTAAAATACATGCTTGCTGACAGGAGCCTGATAAGCCTGACAAATATAGAGGTGGACGCTCGCAGCCAACTATTGAACTGAGCACAGGAGGAGTGGAGGAATTAGAGAAAGGACTTAAGAGCTGAAGGGGTTTGCAACCCATAAGAAGATCAACAATATCAACAAACCAGACTCCCCAGGAACTAAACCACCAACCAAAGACTACACATGGAGAGACCTATGGTTCCGGCAGCATATGTAGCAGAGGATGGCCCTGTCAGGCATCAGTGGGAGGAGAGGCCCTTGGTCCTGGGAAGGATCTATGCCCCCAGTGTAGGAGAATGCCAGAGTGGGGAGGCAGGAGTGGGAACACTCTCATAGAAGCAGGGGGAGGGGAGATGGGATAAGGGGTTTCCAGAGGGGAAACCAGGAAAGAGGATAGCATTTGAAATGTAAATAAAGAATATATCCAATAAAAAGAAAGAAAAAAAATGTGTTGCTTATACAGTTTTTTCTTTTTCTTCTTCTTTTTTTTTTTTTTTTTTTTTTTTTGAGTTTCAATTGTTCTGGTGAAAGTGTCAGCATTGTTTGCTCATGAGAATGCCTTTAATAGATTTTCCTTAACCTTGACCAGTTTTAAATGTGTTCTTATCTCATACAATATGATTTAAATAGAATTTTTCTCCCTCTACTCCTACCTTCTTCCCTACTCACCCTCAATCTGGATCCACTCTCCGTCTGTCTTTAGAAAAGAAGAAGTAATTTCAGGCAGGAATTTAAATCTTAGGCTAGAATAAAGATGTAATTTAAGGCATGAAAATGACTTTGGGCTAGGACAGGGAAGTAGGCTCAAATATTTTGGTCACCCTGATAAGCCCTTAGAAACTGTGATCACAGTACTTTGTTTATTGCCTTGCCTGTTCTTTGACTATCAGTGTTTATTGTCTTGTTTGTTCCTTGACTATTTACATCTATTGTATTTCTAGTTCCTCAACCTAGAACTGACCTTAATACTTTCATGTAAATAAAACGGTATAAAAGCAGATTGGGAGCAGAGGGAATTTAGCTAAACATTAACCTGAGATTAAATTGAAGTAGTGTCCCTCCATCATTTTGGAAAAAAAAAAAAAAACACAAAACAAAGAAACAAACAAAAAAACCCACAGAACCGAAGACTTAGTATTTTTCACAAAAGTATCAAAACACACTGGAAAATAAAAATGTTAAATAAATTGTGTTGCACAAAAAAAGAAAGAAAAAAGGAAAACGAGCAGGATTTTGAGAGACAACAATAAAACAAAACAATAAACATAATAAGATAGAACGAAAACTTCGACAATCTTATCAAAGTTGGCAATCCAGGCCAACAATAAACAAACAAACAAACAAACAAACAAACAGTGAGTCCCCAAATAAGGCACAGGAATCAGAGATCTACTCAGTTACACTTTTAGGAGTTCTATAAAATACTAAACTGAAAACAGTAGTATATATGCCAAGTACCTGTGCAGACCTATATAGGTCTTGTGCTCACTCACTTCAGTCTCTGTGAGTTCATGTGAGCATTGCTCAGTTGATTTAGTGGGCTTTGATTTCCTGGTATCTTCTGTCCCTTGTGTCTTTGTTTCTTCATTCATCTGTCTCCTCTTCTGTGGTGTTCTCTGAGTTCTGAGGAGCAGAATTTTGATGCAGGCATCTTGTTTAGAGGTGTTTATTCTGAGGCCTCTTTCTCTGCATGATGGCTGACATAGGGTCTACATATTTGCTTCCAGAAGAGGAGGAAGCCTCTTTAATGATGGCTGAATAAGGCCCCAATCTTTTAGTATAGATAGAGACTAAGAGCATTTCCTTAAAAAAATTATCAATATGCATTTGTAGGTTGCCTACACTATTATTATTGAAGAGGGAGAAAACAGTATTTCGACTGTTGAATTTTCTTAACCATATTTCCATCTGGTCAACTAAGCCAAAACTGTTATCAACATTTATATCTGTAATCTCTCTCTTGAATTTCATACTATTTACAAAGAAATTAGAAAACAGAAAAGCAAAATAAAATAGAATTATTTGTAGTATTGTCATATTTGGGGAATTTTTTTTTTTTTTTACATTTCTGTGCAGTGCTACAATTTCATAGAAGAGATAAAATAAGAAGCAAGAAAAAGGCATCAAAAGCACCAGATTGGGTTAACTCCTTTGCATGGAGCAAGTTAATCTCTTAGTACCAGGGTTAGTAGAGTCTAAATTTATACATTATTAGCAGGAAGTTTGTAGAGAAAAGAGCCCTGGTTTTGTAAAACTCAGTGTGCTACTACACATACTTACAGGGTTGACATTGTAAAGTATTTCTTTCTTTAAAATTTAATTTATTGAGAAGTAAAATAGAATTATATAGATTTCCTCCTCTTTTTTTTCTCCCTCCAAACTTCCCATTTCCATCCTCATCAGCTCAGTCTCATTGGCTTTACATGTATGTATTTAATTTCATAAAATCACAATGGTCAAAGTGTAGAAAAATGATCGTTGGATGTGTACTTCCTATAGTTATATCTGCAATGCTACTTTGGCACCTAATGCTCAAGAAAAGTTGAGGAAGATGAAGGGTGTGTATGTTTCCAGGGAGGACCTAAGAACCAAAAGATCTGGACAGCTGCTATGAGATCCTGTACCATAAAAATTACAGGATATTTCAATGATGATACAAAAACAAGGTGACTTCCTAAACAAGATCTGAAGAGTACAGCACAAGCATTTGTGCTTACATGGAAGGACTGAATTTCTCAAGGCTTGACCCATAGACAGAGAAATATAGGCAGTTAAAGAATTTTGGGAGAGGGCTAGAGAGATGGCTCAATGATTAAGAGCACTGACTGTTCATCCAGAGGTCTTGAGTTTAATTCCCAGGAACCACATGGTGGCTCACAACCATCTGTAATTGTATCTGATATGCTTTTCTCATATGTCTGGAGATGGCTACAGTGTTCTCATATAAAGTAAATAAATATTTTTCTTTCTTAGCTTCTTTCTTTCTTTCTTTCTTTCTTTCCTTCTTTCTTTCTTTTTTCTTTTCTTTTCTTTTCTTTTCTTTTCTTTTCTTTTCTTTTCTTTTCTTTTCTTTATATTTTTTGGAATGTTGGGAGGTTACAGAGTCCTATCACGAGAGAAGCCAGCTAATTGGTTTTGAAGTTCCTTTTGTTTTGGGGGTTGGGCATCAAGATGAAAATGCAGCTTCCAACTAAAAGCACAATTAAAATGATTCTCTGGTGAAGAACACTTTTGCTTTGATAACAAAGGAGTCAGTGCCAAGCACAAGAACGTAAGGTGGTTGTTCTTGGACTTCTGCCTAACACTCAAGTGTAGAATACTGGGAAGCTGCAGCAGTTATAGTGGGAGAGTCCAAATTATCTCAAGAGACTTTTAACTCCGACTTTTTCTCTATTAAAATTTCATGTACATTTTGTAAATAGGTGATCTTTTACCAAACTGGATTGGGAAGAGATCTCTCTTCAGTTTGATAAGGACTTTTTATTAGATATTTTATTTATTTATTTACATTGCAAATATTATCCCTTTTCCAGGTTTTTTCTCCGAAAAACCCTTATCCCATCCTCCTCCCCCTGCTTCTATGAGGGTGCACCCCTACCCACCTTCCTATTCCCATCTCATTGTCTTAGCATTCCCCTACACTGGAGCATCGCACCTTCACAGGACCAAGGGCCTCTCCTCCCACTGATGCCCAACAAGGCCATCCTTGGCTACATATGAAGCTGGAGCCATGGGTTCCTCCATGTGTACTCCAGGGAGCTCTGATGGGTCTGGTTGGTTGATGTTGTTGTTTTTCCTATGGGGTTGCAAACCCCTTCAGTTCCTTTTATTGTTAGCAGTAGGTTTCTTTTTTTTTTTTTTTTTCTTCTGAATGAAAATGAAACTGTATAATTTCAGACTTTCCAGTCTTATTTTATAATTGAAACTCATTTTTGCATCACATTAGACATTTTTTCTGGGTAATGGAATGATGAGACACCATAAATATCACTCGTATAGCCAGACTGATACTAAGAAGCTGTTTGTCCCTTACAGGAAGCCTTGGGATTCGATATGAAAATTCTTCAAATTTCTACTCAAACAGGATGTGCTATAACAAAGCTTACTAAGGTAGCACTCTTGAGTTTATTTTGTTACTTTAATTGTCTTAGATATGTAATTTTGGCAAATTGATTTTCAAGACTTTAGGTGTATACACTTCATGTGCACATCAAGAAGCTGAAGTTTTCTAGATGATATTCTCCTTGGTGTTGCTATGAGAGATGTACATGTTTTGGAATAACGTCATTGTAATTCAACAAAGTCAGGAGTTGTCTAGACTATTAGAGCACTCCCTAGGGCACTGGGAGGAGCAATCTCTCTTTCCATAAACTTCTGATTGAGATTCTTGTATCATTTCGTGAAGAAGGTTAAGGGTCAGATCATTTGGGGATTGGGTTTGACGTTAAAGAAGTATTGCCAAGAAACTGACCTGGAAATTAATAAAAAAATTATCCTATGGGAGATCTCAGCTAGGATGAGCAATGTAAAAAATGTCATCAGCAGTGTTCCATGTCTGTTTCTGACAGACAAAGTCTGTACGAAATGAAAGAGGGAAGAACACACACACACACACACCCCACAAACATGGTTTCCAAAAGTAACCCCCATTATAAAAAGAAATAGTAAAGACATTCTTTGGGCTTGTCTGTTCTCCACGCTTTGATAGCTTTCATTTACGTTTTATTACTAACTCATCTCTGCTACATTTCCACTTCTCTGTCAAATTCTTTCTCTGATGTGACAAAGATCCTTTGAAACCCTCAGCCTGCTGAAAAGACTAATGGGATTTGTTCAGTGTTGAAGATATACCTAATTTTTGAGAACCGCACTAGCCCCACGTTTGGGTGCCAAAAAATGTTGGGGCCTAGGCTGCCCCATTTTGGGCAGCCTAAAATGTTGAGGCCCTCTCCACTCCGCACTTGGCGACTACTGTATCCTGGCCCAAGCTGCCGCTCTGGTCTGAGAGTCAGGGTTCGGCAAGAGAGAGAGTGAGGACAGACTCAAAGAATGGAGACCAGACAGAGTGTGTTTCAATCCCGTTTATTCTTCAGTCTCTCTTCCTAGTCCAGTCCCAAGTCTTGAGTTCCTAGTTCCTAGTTCCTAGTTGTACTCCTCCTAGTTCCTAGTTGTACTCAATCTCTGTTACTCCAAATTGTTCTCTCCTCTCCTGTCTGCCTCTCGCCTTTTATATGTCTCACTTCTAAGCCATGCGTCTAAGTCACACCTTTAATCATGCCTAAGGTCTTGTCTTTAAATCTGATCTCTAAGTCACACTCTTAAGTCACACACCTTTAATCTCACACACCCAAGGAAAGTCCTGGGTATCTAAAGCAAGATGTTATCAGAGTGTGCTCAGCTGTTGTAGGCTATTGTAATCCAAGTCTCATGTCAGGGTATATGTCTCAAGATGGCTGCAAAGCTGATAGCCGCTTTCTGCTAAAAGTCAGCTCCCAACACCTAATTTAATACTCTTTGCACCTTAGACCCACTCTTTGTCCTGCCTACAAGATGTGTAGAGGTAAAAGATGGAGCAGAATGTGAGAGAAGAACCAACCAGTAACTGTCCCAGCCGGAGACCCATGCCATCAAAGGGAGTCCACCCCTTATACTATTAATGATATTCTGCTATGCTTGCAGGCAGAAGCCTAGCATAATTGTCATCAGAGAGGCTTTACTCAGCAACTGATAGAAACTGATGTGGAGACACAGCCAAACATCAAGTGTAGTTTGGGAAGCCTGTGGAAGAGGAGGAGAAAGGATTGAAGGAGCCAGAGGGGTCAAGCACACCACAAGAAAACCTACAAAATCAACTAACCTGAGCATATAGTTTATAGACACTGAACCACCAACCAGGGAGCAAGCATAGGGAGGACCTAGGAACTCTGAATGTATGTAACAGCATGCAATCAGTCTTCATGTGGAGTTCCTAAAGTGTGAGCAGAGTATGTTGCATTGCCTGCCTTTGGATCCCTTTCCACTAATTGAGCTGCCTTGTCTAGCCTCAGTAGGAGATGCAGCTGGTTATACTCTATGTTTCTATGGAGGGTGGTTGATATCCATGAGATATAAATCTCCTTAGAGAAGCAGGGGAGAGGAGATGAAAGGGAAGGACTAGGAAGAGAAGGAGGGAAAATTATGACTATAAATAAATAACTTAATAAATAATGTAAAAAAACCAATTATGTTTAAATATCCATAAATGCCAGTATTTTCATGTCATACACTGTTTTGTAATATTTAATTTGTATTTTATATCTAGGAAAATGACATAATGTAATTTTGGGTACTATGTAATTAATTTTGTGTACTATGCATGATTGTTCTTATTATTCTTATGTACTTTTCTCCATATCTTCAATATCCTTCTGTTTAAAATAATCCCTATGAGAACATGTACAACAGCAACTCATTTTCTGAGCCCAATTAACTATACTATGAATATTTGATACTATCTAGAGAAATATCTTAGGCGATGTTTCATGTGTGCATGGTGGTGAGGAGGAGAACATAGCCTGGGATGGTAGGAACCAAGGACCTGTTTTATCTCCACTATACAAGACAACAGCATGGGAAAATTTTAGTTACTCCAAGTGAGTCAAGTCAAGAACAACTTTATTTTTATGAGTAAGCATATAAACAGTATGAGAGCACTAACATATGTTAGTATATTTTTATATATCCAGTAAACCTCTAATAATGGCATAAATTGTCTCAAAAATATAATAGATTTCTTATTTTATGTATTTTAAAATTATTTTTGTTTATATAAGTCATACTCTTAAATTTCTGTATGCTAACCTAGAACATTACCACTGGTCTAGATTTCTCAATTTTTATGAATATTTATAGTTATGTATGAGAAAATACAGATGGACAAAAACAAGAATCAGCATAGTCTACAGTTCCATAGGTGGGAAGTCAAATGTTGTACTATAAATTTGTAATAACTTGAATGCTTCTTCATACTCTTTTATCCCCTCCATAAAATTATTTTTATATAATATTAATACTTGGTCAGTAATTTATTTTTGAAACAATAGGAAAGCTACAAATAGCTAGTGAACATGTCCCTGGGTATTTCCTCTTGTAGAGCGCTGCAGAGCTTAATGAAGAGATGACAAACTCACAGTTCTTCTCTAGGGAATAGACTTTCCTATTGGGAAATTATAAATGGAGTAGACTGTTGAATCTCTAAAGAACTGACATTAGTTCTATGGCACAAACTAAACAATTTCTACCATTAAGGGACTAATCCAAAAGAAGATTCATAAAGAGAATAATTTTTTGTTCTTCTAATAAATGTTTTCCAGAAATATTGGCTATGAAATATTGAAGATTCATATGAGAAAACTATAGTCTTTTTCATATGAGACAAGCATCTTTGTAGAATTCTCACACAGAAAGTATGTCAGTGTCTCCAGAAAACCTCTGATAAAAGTGAGGTACATGATCTGCACAGATTATTATCACCTTTTTCATTATTAACAACTTTGCCTCTCTGAGCACAGTATTAAGGAAGACTCCATGAACTCCAATGTCAGTGAAGACTCAAGGTGAACCAAGGTGAGAATTGAATTGCTTATCCTAACATTGTATGTTAAAAACCACATATCTATCTGTCTATCCAACTATCTATCTATCTATCTATCTATCTATCTATCTATCTATCTATCTATCTATCTATCTGTCTGTCTGTCTATCCAACTATCTATCTATCTGTCCATCCATCCATCCATCTATCTATCTGTCTGTCTGTCTGTCTGTCTGTTTATCTATCTATCTATCTATCTATCTATCTATCTATCTATCTATCATCTATCTATCTAATCTATCATCTATCTATCTATCTGTCTTCTATCTTTCTACATAACCTATATTTTGAGGAGTAAATGTGTATTAATTTTTTAGTCATAAGTCTTAGTAAACCCTAAGTGAAAGAAAAGATTTAAAGTCAAAGGAACTTTCTAGAGAGCTAAACAAATCATGAGTAGGGGAACAAGAAATTAGCAATTACTTTGGACACATTGTACCCTTACTCATATTTGGAAACTGATAAATCCAACTCTGCTCTTGCAGTGAGAGATGGTTCATGGGTTAATACTGTCTTTCTACACTTATTCTTTCAGGTGCCACACATATGCAAATGACTATGGAAAATACATCTTCAGTGTCAGAATTTATTCTTGTGGGACTGACAGACCAACCTGAGCTCCAGCTGCCTTTATTTGTCCTGTTCCTGATGAACTACACAGCCACTGTGATGGGAAACTTAACGCTAATGAATCTCATTTGCCTGAACTCCAACCTTCACACCCCCATGTACTTCTTCCTCTTTAATCTGTCCTTCATTGACTTCTGTTATTCTATGGTCTTCACACCCAAAATGTTGATGAGTTTTGTTTTAGAGAGGAACACCATCTCCTTCAGAGGATGCATGGCTCAGCTGTTTTTCTTCTGTGTATTTATAAATGCTGAGAGTTATGTGCTGACAGCCATGGCCTATGATCGCTATGTGGCCATCTGTCAGCCATTAATGTACCAGGTTGTTATGTCTCCTAAGATCTGTTGTCTGTTAATATTTGGTTCTTATTTGATAGGATTTGTTAGTGCCATGGCACACACAGGATGTATGGTAGGGCTCAGTTTTTGTGGTTCTAACATCATCAATCACTACATGTGTGACATCTTCCCTCTCCTCCAGCTCTCTTGTAGTAGTACCTATGTCAATGAGCTTATGAGCTATGTTGTGGTGGGTATAGGAATCAGTTTATGTAGCCTCATTATCTTAGTCTCGTATGCTATGATCCTTTTCAATATCCTTCATATGTCATCAGGTAAGGGTTGGTCCAAAGCTTTGGGCACTTGTGGGTCTCACATCATAACTGTTAGTCTCTTCTATGGGTCTGGACTGCTTGCTTATGTCAAACCTTCATCTGCTGAGACTGTGGGTCAGGCAAAGTTTTTCTCAGTGTTTTATACTTTATTGGTGCCCATGTTGAACCCTCTTATTTATAGCCTCAGAAACAAGGATGTCAAGCTTGCTGTGAAGAAATCCTGGAAAAGAATCACAAGCTGATTTATGGTGTATTCTTTAGACTCATCACTTTGTATTTGACATGGTTTTGTTGATCCTTGTTTGTCATATTTTCTATACTGTATTCTTTTATTTATCATTGTCCTTCAATAGCATTGAGAGAATTCATATTATAAAACCACATTTCTCTTTAAGCCTTGAAGTATAACTCTATGTGTACTGTGAAGATATGAGACAGCCACAGATTCGATGTGTTTCCAAGATGATGTTATGTTCACTGCCTTTACCAGTTTAAGACCTTGGTTAGTTTTTTTTTTTTTTAACCCAAGAATACATTTTCTTAGTACATTTTCTTTCATGTCTTCTGTTCAAAATATTTGTGTATAGTTTTTAAATTTTATTTGCACGTGTTGAACTTCCCTTAGTATATGTTTACCATGTACATTTAGGTGATTGCTGTGGATAAAAGAGGGTTTCAGATTCCCTAGTTGTAGAGTTACAGGCAGTTGGAAAGTACCATATAAGTGGTGGGAAATAGACTCATGCCTTCTATTAAGTGCTCGTAACAGTTGAGCTCTCCCCACTGCCCCACTGTCTATTTTTTTTTTTGTTGTTGTTGTTGTTTTGTTTTTTTCGAGACAGGGTTTCTCTGTGTAGCCCTGGCTGTCCTGGAACTCACTCTGTAGACCAGGCTGGCCTCTAACTCAGAAACCCGCCTGCCTCTGACTCCCAAGTGATGGGATTAAAAGCGTGCGCCTCCACTGCCCGGCCCCACTGTCTATTCTTATCCAGCCAATAAATTTCCTGGAGTTCTTTGCTTAATTATCAAATCTTTCCTTTCTCAATTGTCTGATATATCTTTTATATGAAGTTTTATGGGAAAGATAACTTCTTTATCTGAAGGGTTTATTGCCAGCATATTCATTCAAAGAGATGAGAAGACAACTGTAGGACTGATATAATTTTCAACATTCAAGTTACTCTTTGATATGATTCTTTTGCTAGTATTTCTCTTGAAATTGATGAGAAAAAATTGTAATTAGCTGGGAAACAGTTATACTTTTATGGTTATCATAGCATGTGCTTGGCCAATTCCTCTGCACATGTTTCTCCACATTACACAGAATGGATAGTGTTTTCTTAAGAGATATCAGTTTACTTCTGGAAATGAAATAGCACATGGGATAAAAACCTATTAATATAATTCATGTATTTGGGACTGGGTTCCCACAACCAAGAGGAATCTCTATCTCCATTCCTCTATCAATGTCTGCCTCTATATCTATTTGCCACCTAGATGAGGAAATGGTCACATGACTATGGATAGACAATACATCTAATAATGCACAGTTTATTTTCACACATGCTGCATTTTTTATGCATCAATACATGAAAAGGAAAATGAAAAGTGAAGAAGCAGATAATTTCTGGAGAGTTATTCCTTATGACTCCCCAAGAGATGAATCTATAAGAACATGGAACCATTAAAGATTCCTATTACAGAGACCATGTCTATAGAGCTTTGGAACTCAAGTTTTATAAAAAGCATATCTCCCTGAGAAGCCTCAGAATAATGTATAATCTGCTGAACTAAAAAGCAACATTTTATCTGTTTTTTTTAGATTAATGATTCTCTTTCTGGAATGATGGGAGTGAGGAATTTTGTTAAGCCTTTTTGAAGTGTAACTTCTAACTATTCTTATAGATTAAGAAGTTGAAGTATATCACATATGTTACCTTTAGTCAAAAAAATAATTCTTTCATGAAATGTACAACCAAAAATTGCCATTGCATTATACTTTTAAAATTGTCTGTGTTGGGTAGAATACATGTTTTGTAGTGTTCAGTGAAAAACCCAGAGACATGTGGATGATGAGTGTCTAAAACTCCCTCAGTGAAGTCCCCTCTGCAACTTGCAGTAAGGTTTACTGTAGAGTATTTTTTTCCTCCAGGAACTGCATACTGACAATCTGTTCTTAAGCAAGACCTCTTGATGAGAATGTATTTGTGAGATTTCTAACTTCCCTCTGAGAGGGAATATTGCAATTTTAAGAAAATAACTACATAGTAAGGGATAGCATGCTCAGGGTTCAATGGATTCTGTAAGTATAATTTTTATTTATTTATTTATTTATTTATTTATTTATTGCTAACTTTTTAAAAATTGGGTATTATATTTACATTTCAGATTTTATCCCCTTACCCCACTTCCTGGCACCACCCAGAAGCCTCCTATCCCATCTCCCCTCCTCATGCTTCTATGAGGATGTACCCTCACCTACTCCCCCACTCCCCCTTCCCCCCCCACTCGGTGTTTGTCCTTCATGGAACCAAGAATCTCCTCTCCCACCTATGTCTGACAAGGCCATCCTACATATACAGCTGGAGTCATTGGTCCCTCCCTATGTGCTCCCAGGCTGGTGGTTTAGACCCTGGGGAGCTCTGGATGGTTGGTATAATTTATAACATTTGAAATTTTTATAGTATTTGACTTAGAACCACAGAATTTGAAAAAATAATGCCTTTGACGATGAAGTCAATCTGACAACAATTAATGGTATTAAAGATAAATATTTCTATTTGTTTTAAGAGTGGTATGATTCCTTAATGTTTTTAATTTCTGGAGAGTAGTTTGAATGCCTAGAGTCTTTGAGACTTTTACAGCGTTTTGTTTTGTTCTTGTTTTGTCATCAGTATGTGATTAAACATTAAACAAATTTGGCAAAATTGGTTTGTTTTTATTCAGAAGCATACAAGTTAAAACCTGAACAGTGTTTATAAAAGACATAGAACAACATATGCAATATCCACACATACAGTATGATTAGCAATCACACTGTATATGAATATACTGTATATGGATATGAGCCACTGAGACAATATATAAAGAATTCTGTATTGCAATCAGGCATAGTATGGTGCAAAACAAATCAGCAAATAGCCTGGCTTAGTCATGAGAAATGAATAACATTCTTTGACATACATAGCTGTTTGCTGTGTCTTAGAAAAATGAAATGATGTGACATTTTACACAATTCAACATAAAGATGTATACTTAAAACACATTCTAATGATTTTTTGAAACAGCATAGAATGTAAATTAAAAATCAGAATAACACTAATGGATATAAGTATATTTGATCTCTCAGGGTTATTAGATTGAAGCTTGGTTATCGTTTACTTAAAAGCTATTGTGCACTTAAAAGTGAGTGCATACCATAATATCTTTCTGGGTTGTTATTATCTCTGTAACTAATCAGATATATGCTACCATATAGAGAAGCCTGTAAGTTTCATAAGATAACAATAATTAGTTATTGATATCATTCTATGGAATAATAAAGTTTTATTCAGAAAAATTTTACCTATACTTATGTATTCACGTATTGTTTCTATGTTTTTTTTTCCAGCACTGAGAAGCCACTGAGTCTTACATTGAGGTTATTAATCCATTTGAAGTTGAGTTTTGTGCAAGGTGAGAGGTGAAGATCTGTTTTCACTAGTCTATGTATTCTCATGTATTCAGTTTTCTGAACATCATTTGTTGAAGAATCTGTCTTTGTACCCAGGGTACATTTGTGGCACGTGTGTCAACACACACATAGTTGTAGTTGTATGCACTTACATCTGGATCTTCTATTGATCCGTATGACTATTTAGTTCTCTTACTATTTTATTATTCTCACTATCATCAATAGTATTGCTTGTAATCAGATACAACAAACCTTTCATTAGTATTATTTTTATGGAGAATTTTTTAATATTGTTTGTTTTGCCTCTTGTCTACCTGTTCTTTTTAAAAATATATTCTTGGTGTGCTATAATTTTATATAAATTTTAAGATTTTTCATATAAATTTGAAAAATAGCTCTGGAACTTTAGTTTTTAGATTGCTATTGATAGGGTTGACATTTTTAAAATAGAATTTGTGTTCTTTGATATTGTTGTGTATGTGCATGTGTATATATATATGTGTGTGTGTTCCAATGTATCTCTAATTCTCTCTAACTTCTTTTAAGGCCCACCTCACCTCCCTCCTAATCTCATGTTCTTTTCTCATGGTTTTAATTTATATTAAAAATATCCAAAGTCAGTGAATAATTCCCATATACACTTGAGTGTGTGTAACCTACTGGTAGCTATATCTCCACAGATGAATAATTCTATTTCAATAGCCATCAACTGCCAAAAGGTCTCCTGCTAGGGTTGGCTTTAGTTATCCTTTCCCCATCCATGCTGGAAGTTTTAGTGGCTTGATAATGTACAGGTTTTGGGCAGGTAACTATTGGTTCTATACATTGATGTGTACAACATCCACATCATGTTCAGAAGGAAATGCATCTCAGCTCTTCTTCATCCACTTGCTTTTACATTTTATTTTTAATCTTGAAAATAGATTTTCACTATATAAAGTATTCTGATAACACTTTCCTTATCAACACTTTTGAGAACTTTCCTATCTTCTCTTCTTCTGGATCCTCATCCACATGTATTTTCTCTGTCTTTAGAAAACAAGCATCTAAGAATGATAGCGGGGAAAAAGTTGAAACAAAAAGAAGCAAGCCATAATATGAGAAAACAAATACACAGAAGTAAAAGAGCCAGTGATTAAGGAAACACATATGGAAGTAGAGGTACACACACACTTGCCAGGAATTCTATGAAAACAAAATTGAAAACCATAATATATACACAAAGGACCTGTGATGTTAAAATAATTAGTGTGTGACACATTATGAGACAAGAAACCTCCAATGATGCTTTGGAGCTGGTTTTGTGTTGGCCATCTACTGATGAACAATGGGAATATCCTTAAGAGTGGTTAGTTTCCTCGATAAGGCTTCCTTAGAAAAAAGTAGTTTTTCTTTTGAAGTGGATATCAGTTGGAATAGCTTTTCTTAGGCAACAAGTCAAATTCTTCTGTTAGCTCTAAGACCTTATCTGTTTCTGTAGCAGACTCTTGTGTTTGCTATGAATGCTGCTACAGCATCTGGATGTTCATGCTTGCATCAGTTATATTGTGCTTAGGAGACCTTCTTTTCTTTCTGTCCTCCATCTCTGTTGATTCTTACACTCTTTCTGTTTCCTTTCCTACAGAGTTATCTGAAGCCCAAGAGGTGAATTTGAAGAAGACATCCCTTTCAGGAATGAATGTACCAGGGACTTTCAACCTCTGAACCTTGTCTGGCTGTCGGCCTCTGTATTTATTCTCATCTTTTGTTGAAGAAAGGTTCTTTGATGATAGTCAATCAAGGAACTAAACTATGAGTATTGCAGAATGCAATTAAGAGGCATTTTATTGATGTTTTCGCAAAAGAGGAAGATTTGTATTTACCCAAAGTCTATAACCTATCTAGTTACAGAGTCTTGTCTACTCATCCAGTGTTGGGTATGTGTTCCATGCCATAGAGTTTGACAGTAATCAGGTATTGGCTGGTTATTCTTACAAGCTTTGTGCCATTGCTACACATGCTTATTTTGCCAGCAGTCACCATTTTCAATTGAAGGGTTTGTAGCTAGAGTGGTGTTTAGAGTAATCATTTGATAACGTATAACTTTCTTTTTACTCTAGTCTGAGTGTTTGTCCAGAAGGGTGAAGGCTCTAGGTAGGAACCAAGTCCACTTCTTTTTCTTCAGCAAATTGTTTAGGTTATTTTTTATTTGTTTGTTTGCAAAAGGGCCTTACTCTTGGATGGTAGAAAGCAACCCATAGCCTCCTCAACTGCCTGTGTTGTTTGGGGATTCCCTTGGGACCCCTTTGGCCAACAACTGAATTAGTTGCAATTCATTCCTGGTAC